>NW_007076973.1:0-805 GCF_000164805.1 Carlito syrichta | reverse complement strand
TGTGACCTGGCACCTCACTGCTGGGTATATTTTCATAGGAAATGTGATCAGCACATTGAACGTTTCTGCAATCCTATATCCCCTGTAGCACTAATCACAGGAGTCAAGCTGTGGGATCAACATAAGCATTCATCAATTCATGAGTGGATAAAAAAATGGGGCAGATATATACAACAGAGTACGATTTCTCCATACACAAGAGTGAAATGCTGCCATTGGTAACAATAGGGATGAACTTGCAGTTATGTTCAGTGAAACTGTTAAGTGAAAAAACCAGAGATATGTGATCACCCTTACACGTGGATTCTTATTTTATTTTATTATTTTATTTGAAAGATGAGGAGTACAATTCAGGGTTAGGTATACAAATATTCATTATGCAGGTATCCTTATTGATGAGGTGTGCCCTCACTCCCCTGGTAGTTTCCCTCAACTGCCAATCCCATACCCCCTTCCTGGCAGTTTTCCACTATTGCCAATCCCTTTCTTATAGTATTATGATGATAGTTCAAGGTCCACTTATGAGTGAGAACATTTAGTACTCTGTTCTTTGTTTCTGTGATAAATCACTGAGTATGATAGACCCTAAATCCATCCAAGTTGCTGTGAAGTCCATATGTTTGTCTTTTATGGCTACATAATATTCCATTGTGTATACATACCACATTTTTTAAACTAGTTCAGCTTCAATAAGCAGCATGGCTGGTTTCATATTTTTGCTACTGTGGATAGAGCTGCAACAAACAAGTTGTGCAGGTATCTTTTTGGTAGAATGGTTTGAGTTCCTCCACGTATACTCTCAGTA
>NW_007076972.1:0-690 GCF_000164805.1 Carlito syrichta | reverse complement strand
TTTTCTAAGGTTCTTATGGTTTGAGGTTTTACATTTAGGTCTGTGATCCATTTAGAGTTAATTTTTGTGTATGGGGTAGGCAGCGGTCCTGTTTTAATCTTCTGCATGTGGTCAGCCAGTTTTCCCAGCACCATTTACTGAATAGGTTCTCCTCTCCCCAGTGGTAGGTGGTGGAGGCTTTGTCGAAGATGAGTTGGTTGAGAAATTGAGGTTTTGCTTCTGGAATCTCAATTCTATTCCATTGATCTACATGCCTGTTCCTGTACCAATACCAAGTTGTTTTGAATATTGCAGCTTTATAGTAAAGTTGGAAGTCTGGTAATGTGATACCACCTGCTTTGTTGCTTTTGCTGAAGATTGTTCTGGCTATTCTTGGTCGTTTGTGTTTCCATATGAATTCCTGTGTTGTTTCTTCTAGGTCTGAGAAGAATGTTGCTGGTAATTTGATGGGTATTGCATTAAATCTGTAGATTGCCTTAGGTAATATGGACATCTTCACAATGCTGATTCTTCTTCCAATCCATGAGCATGGGATATTTTTCCACTTGTTTGTATCATCTTTGATTTCTTTCAGAAGTGTTTTGCTGTTTTCATTGTAGAGGTCTTTCATATTTATGGTTAGGAAGATTCCAAGGTATTTCATTTTTTTTCGTGGCTATTGTGAATGGAACTGTGCTTTTTATTTGGGTT
>NW_007076971.1:0-860 GCF_000164805.1 Carlito syrichta | reverse complement strand
TGTATATTGGGTCCCTTGGCCTAAACTTCCTGGCCCCTGGGTGCTACATGTCCCCACATCAGCCTCCCAGTGGCGGAGATCCTGTGACCTCTGCCAGTTAGACCTATCCTCACACTGCAGGGTTTTACCCATTCAGTCCTCTTTATTTGTTTATTTATTGTTTTTTTGAGTTGGAGTCTCTCTCTCACCCAGGCTAGAGTGCAGTGGCCCAATCATGGTTTCACTACAGCCTCGACATTGGGGGATCAGGTGATCCTCCACTACAGCCTCGACATCGGGGGATCAGGCGATCCTCCCATTTCAGCCTCCTGAGCAGCCTGGACTCCAGCTGCATGCCACAACACCTGGATAATTTATTGATTTCTTTTTTTTTGAGTTGGAATCTCACTCTGTTGCCCACACTGGAGTGTAGTGGCTGCTCCCGGCCACCATAGCCTTGACCTGCTGGGCTCTGGTGATCCTTCCGCCTCAGTCTTCCAAGTAGCTGGAACTACAGGTGCACACTACCACACCTGGCTAATTTTTTAATTTATTGTAAAGATGAGGTCTCACCAAGTTGCCCAGGTGGGTCCCGAACGATTTTTTTTTCTTTTGGTAGAGATGAGGTCTTGCTATATTGTTCAGACTGGTCTCAAAACATTTGGTCTCAGGCAACCTTCTTGCTTCGGCCTTCCAAAGTTGTGGGATTACAGGTGTGAGCCACCATGCCCGGCCTCAACCACTTTTATTTCTTGTACTTGCTTATTGGTACTATAGGGATGGCTGGGATGGGGAAAGTTCTCTCTTGGATTTCAGGCCCCAGACCTCACAGTCCAGATCAGATTTGGGAAGCAGCTCCTGTCAGGCACAGACCCCGGCAT
>NW_007076970.1:0-345 GCF_000164805.1 Carlito syrichta | reverse complement strand
GGCGATGGAATGAGACTCCAACTCAAAAAAAAAAAAAAAAAGAGAGAGAGAGAGATGCATCTTCCAACTAGACTTGAGTCTCTTCCAAGTTGTCCTTTTCCCTCATTATCAAGGTTGGTGCACTAAGAAGAGGTCCACTTTTTTTTTCTTCTTTTTT
Organism: Carlito syrichta; assembly: GCF_000164805.1. Classification (NCBI taxonomy): domain Eukaryota; kingdom Metazoa; phylum Chordata; class Mammalia; order Primates; family Tarsiidae; genus Carlito; species Carlito syrichta. The sequence continues at coordinate 188 of NW_007076970.1, read as the reverse complement.
TGAGTTGGAGTCTCACTCTGTCGCCCAGACTGGAGCGCAGTGGCACGCTCCCAGCCACCGCAGCCTTGACATGCTGGGCTCCAGCAATCCTTCCGCTCAGCCTTCCAAGTAGCTGGAACTACAGGTGAGCGCTACCATGCCCGGCTAATTTTTGATTTATTGTGGAGATGAGGTCTCACCAAGTTGCC
>NW_007076969.1:0-1051 GCF_000164805.1 Carlito syrichta | reverse complement strand
TAGATGCAAGTGTTCATTTCTAGACGTGAATATTTATTTTAAGCAGGCAGAGTGGCAAAATATCAGCAACATGAGATTAGTATCTATGGACCAGCGGAGATCTTCAAACAGATTTAGCAATATACCTTGAACACATTGTCATTTTTTTAAGCTACAGTGTCTCATTTCTGCAGTAGAGGGAAAGATATTCATTTATCTATTGTTTTGAGGATCAAATGACACAATGTATTGAAAAAACACAGAGTACTATTGACATATAATTAATATATTCAGGGAAGTAACTTAGATGAATAATCCAGCAGGGGTGAACTTTTTGTTTTTAGATACTCAACTCAAATCAGCATAATGAAAGTGTGGGTCACAGTGACATTTCTTTTGTTGCTTAACAATAAATCTATGGACCTAAACAATCACTAGAGATGTAAGAAGATGGAAAGGTAACAGAAAATCTTTAAGTCTTAACACCATTTTTTCGCAATTTGTTAATAAGGACAGCAGTCTAAGTTCATGAATTCCACACCTGGAAATTGTAAATTAAAAATACATAAGGATCAGTTGTTCAGCTATTTGCATACGCGTAATGCTTTATTCTTCAAAATGATTCCACCCAATTTCAAAATAATTAGTGTTAGGGTATGGCATCGCATTTTTCTATGGTCATGACTCTTTGGTCTTACATTGTTTAAGGTTTGGTAGGTGGCCAAAGTTGTGTAAAGTTCCATGTCCATTATTGGTTGTGCATCAGAAGAGGCTGGCTGAGTGCTCTTTCAGAAATACATTGGGATCCCACCCAGCCCAGCCTCAGCAGGGTTCTGAGAGTCCAGCTGAGCAGAGTAGTTCGAGAGTGTGTGCGAGTGTGTGAATGTGAGTGTACAGTACAGAGCGGTTGAGTTGTCACATGGGCTCGAGCACAAGTTACAAATGCCTCCATGTCTGCACTCTTCGGCCAAGGCACGACATAGGGAAATAGCAGGCCCCGCCTGCACTGGGTGGACAGGATCCCATGCATTTGGGGGAGACAGTGGCATTGGAGGGTGATGTGAAATGTCTT
>NW_007076968.1:0-826 GCF_000164805.1 Carlito syrichta | reverse complement strand
TCGGCCATAAATCAAGCATAAGCAAATTTAAAAGGACCGAAATTCTACCAAGCACCTTCTAGGACCACAGTGGAATAAAAATAAGCATTGACATCAACAAAGTCCCCCCAAAACCCACAAAGACATGGACACTAAACAGCATGATGCTAAACAACTCCTGGGTCAATGACAAAATCAAAACAGGGATCAAAAGATACCTGGAAACAAAAGAAAATGAAGAAACATCTTACCAAAATCTCTGGGATGCCCTGAAAGCTGTAGTAAGAGGGGAATTTATATCCCTACAAACACACATGAAGAAAATGGAAGGAACAGAAATTCACAACCTAACAAGCCACCTAAAGAAGCTGGAAAAGCAAGACCACAAAAACCCTAATTTCAGCAGAAGAATCCAGATCACCAAAATAAAAGCCCAAATCCAGGACATAGAAGACAAAAAGATAATACAAAAAAATCAGTGAAACAAAAAGCTGGTTCTTCGAAAGGATAAACAAGATTGATGGTCCCCTAGCTAGACTGACCAAGAAAACATGAGAAAAAACCAAATAAGCATAATCAGAAACACAAAAGATGAAGTCACATCTGGCCCTGAAGAAATACAAAAGATCATTAGAGACTACTGTGTACACTTGTATGGAAACAAACTTGAAAACCTTAAGGAAATGGAGGACTTTCTGACATCACACAACCTACCTAGGTTGGAACAAGAAGAAATTGAGACCCTAAATAGACCGATAACAATCAAGGAAATCGACTACGTAATAGAAAACTTCCTACAAAAAAAAACCCTGTCCAGATGGCTTTCCAGCAGAATTCTACAAGACAT
>NW_007076967.1:0-1058 GCF_000164805.1 Carlito syrichta | reverse complement strand
CCCAGACAGATGTTTGCTACTGTTAATCCCATCTCCCTCCCCCCATAGTTCCATTATTGTTAGTCATTTTCTTATAGTATTACATTGGATGTTCAAGGTCCATTATATGGGTGAGTACATGTTATGCCTGATCTTTGTTTCTGTGAGAGGTCACTCAGTATTATAGACTCTAGTTCCATCCAGGATGCTGTGAAATTCATGATTTTGTTCTTTTTTTATGGCTGCGTAGTATTCCATTGTGCATATATACCACATTTTTAAAATCCAGTCTTCTTTTGATGGGCAGCATTGTTGCTTCTAAGTTCTTGCTATTGTGAACAACGCCGCAATAAACATACGTGTGCAGGTATCTTTTTTATAGAATGATTTCAGTTTTTCAGGATATATTCCCAGTAGGGGGATTGCAGGGTCATATGGAAGTTGATATTTAGAACTTTTAGGAATCGTCACACTGCTTTCCACAGAGGTTGCACTAGTTTGCACTCCCAACAACAGTGTAGCAGTGTTCCCTTTTCACCACACCCTCTCCAGCAGCTGTTATTTTTTGAGTTGTTGGTAATTACCATTCTTACTGGATTTAGGTGGTATCTCAGGGTTGTTTTGACTTGCATCTCCCTGATGATTAGTGAGGTTGAACATTTCTTCATGTGTCTGTTGACTGCTCAGATGTCTTCCTTTGTGAAGTGTCTGTTCATATCTTTTGCCCATTTTATAATGGGGTTGTTTGTTTTTTTTCTTTTCAGCACGTTTGAGTTCCTTGTAGATCTAAGATGTCAAGCCTTTGTCAGACCTAGTGTTGGCAAATACTTTTTCACAGTCTGTAGGCTGTCTCCCTGCTCTCTTGATGGTTTCTTCAGCTTTGCAGAAACTTGTCAGTTTAATAAAGTTCCCACTTGTCTATCTTCTCTCTTATGACCTGTGGGTTTCAAGTTTTGTTCAGGAATTGGATGCCAGTTCCAATTTCCATGATGGTATGTGCTTCATTTTCTAAGATTGTTATTGTTTGAGGTTTTACATTTATGTCTCTGATCCATTTGGAGTTAACTTTGTGCATGGTG
>NW_007076966.1:0-904 GCF_000164805.1 Carlito syrichta | reverse complement strand
CGTAGCTTTATAGTATTGTTTAAAGTCTGGGAGTGTGATACCGTCTGCTCTTTTTTCTTTCTTTCTTTCTTTTTTTTGCTGAGGATTATTTTGGGTATTCTTGGTTGTTTATGTTTCCATATGAATTCCTGTATTGTTTTTTCTAAGTCTGAGAAGAATGCTGCTGGTAATTTGATGGGTATTGCATTATATCTGTAGATTGCCCTAAGGTAAAATGGACATCTCAGCAATGTTGGTTCCTCCAATTCATGAGCATGGAATATTTTTCCACTTTTTTGTGTCATCTTTGATTTCTTTGAGTAGTGTTTTGTAGTTTCCATTGAAAGGTCTTTTACATCTCTGGTTAGGAAGATGCCAAAGTATTTCATTTTTTTGTGGCTATTGTAAATGGAATTGTGTTTTTTATTTGGATTTCTGTTTATTATTGGTGGATAGAAATGTGATTGTCTTTTGTACATTTATATTATACCTGCAGACTCTCCCAAAGTTCTTCATCAGTGCCATTGAGGTTTTTGGCAGATTCTCTTGGGTTTTCAAGGTATACAATAATGTCACCTGCAAAGAGAGATAACTTGATTTCTTCTTTTCCTATCTGGTTACCCCTGATCGCCTCCTCTTCTCTGATTGCTGTAACCAGGAATTTCAAAACTATGTTGAACAGGAAGGGCAAGAGTGGGCATCCTTGTCTTGTTCCAGTTTTCTATGAAAATTGCTCCAATTTCTGTCTGTTTAGGAGTATACTGACTGTGGGTTTCTCATAGATGACTTTTACTATTTTGAGGTATGTTCCACATAGGCTTAGATGTTCGAGGGTTTTTATTAAGAAGGGTGTTGTATTTCATCAAAAGCTTTTTCTGCATCTAATGATATAATCATGTGGTTTTGTTTTGACATCTGTTGATGG
>NW_007076965.1:3161-3986 GCF_000164805.1 Carlito syrichta | reverse complement strand
TACTTCAGATGGGTAGCCAGTTGTCTCACTAGTTATTTCAGCTAGTTAAGTCAGCTGGCTAGCTAGGTAGCTAGGACATTAAGTCAGCTGGATAGCCAGATGGCTAGCTAGTTAAGTCAGATAGTTAAGAAAGCTGACTAACCAGCTTGCTAGCTAGGTAGCTAGCTAGTTATGTCAGTTGTCTATCCAGTTGGATAACTAGTTTAGTCACCTAGTTAAGTCAACTGAGAAAGCAGCTGGCTAGCTAGGTAGCTTTCTAGTTAAGTCAGCAGGTAGACAGCTGGAAAGCTAGATAAGTCACCTAGTTGATTCAGCTGGATAGCCAGCTGGCTAGCTATGTAGCATGCTAGTTAATTCAACTGGCTAGAAAGCAGGCCAGCTAGCTAAGACAGCTTGTTAAGTCAGATGGCTCACAATCTTGTTGGCTAGGTTGTGACCTATTTAATCTGTTGGTTAGCCAGCTGGCTAGCTAATTATGTCACCTAGTTAAGTCAACACGCTATCCAGTTGGCTAGAGGGGTACAGATCTGGATAAGTCAGATGCCTAGCCGCCTGGATATCTAGTTAAGTCAGCTAGTTTAGTCGCCTGGCTGGCCAGCTGCCTAGGTCGTTAATCTACTAGTCAAGTCAACTAACCAGCTGGCTAGTTAGTTATGTCACCTCTTTACATCAGTTGGCTAGCCAGCTCGTTAGCTAGTTAAAAAGCTAGTTAAATCAGAATGCTAGATAGCTGGCTAGCTAGTTATTTCAACTATTAAAGTCATCTGGCTACCTAGGTAGATAGGCAGTTAAGTCTGCTAGTTATGTCAGCTAGCCAGCTATTTA
>NW_007076965.1:0-889 GCF_000164805.1 Carlito syrichta | reverse complement strand
AGCTGGTTAACTAGTTAAGTAAGCCAGTTAAGTCAGCTAGCTAAGTAGTTTAGTCAGCTAAGTCAGCTAGTTAAGTCAACTTTCTAATTTAGTTAGCTGGTTAAGACAGCTAGCTAGGTAATTAGCTAATGGGTTAAGTCAGCAGGTTGAATCAGGGAGTTAACTAGTTAACTAATGTGTTAAGCCAGCTGGTTGAGTCAGCAGGCTAACTAGTTAGCAACAGGTTGAGTCAGCTGTTTGAGTATGCTAGATAGCTAGTTAGCTAACCAGTTATGTCATCTGGATTAGTCAGTTAGCTAGCTTGTTAACTAATGTGTTAAGTCAGCTGGTTGAGTCAGCTACCTAGCTCATTAGCTAACGAGTTAAATCAGATAATTAAGTCAGCTAGCTAGCATGTTAGATAATGAGTAAGCTAACTAAATAGCCATCTGGTTAAGTCAGCAAGCAAGTTAGGCAACTAACTATTTAAGTCAGTTTGTTAGCTAGGTAGCAAGGTAGCTAGGTAATTAGTTAACTACTTAAGTCAGCTGGCTAGCTGTGTAGCTAGCTAGTTAGCTAAATATTTAAGTCAGCAGACTAGCTAGGTAATTTTCTAGATGTCAGCTAGTTAAGTCAGCTGGCTAGAAAGCTGGCTAGCTAGGTAGTGAGCCAGTTAAGTCAGTTGGTTAGCCAGTTGACTAGCTGGATAATTCACCTAGTTAAGAGAGCTGGCAAATCAACTGGCAAGGTAGGTAGCTAGCTAGTTAAGTCAGCTAGATAGCTACCTGGCTAGCTAGTGATGTCAGTGAGTTAACTCAGCTGGATGGCCAGTGGGGTAGCTGGTTAAGTCAGCTAGTTAGTCAGCTGTCTAGCCAGCTGGCTACGGAGGGAGCTAGCTAGATAAGTCAGC
>NW_007076964.1:0-396 GCF_000164805.1 Carlito syrichta | reverse complement strand
CATAGTAGTCTCTAATGATTTTTGTATTTCTTCAGGATTAGATGTGACTTCATCTTTTGTGTTTCTGATTGTGTTTATTTGGGCTTTTTCTCTCTTTTTCTTGGTCAGTCTAGCTAGGGAACCATCAATCTTGTTTATCCTTTTGAAGAACCAGCTTTTTGTTTCATTGATTTTTTTGGTATTATCTTTTTGTCTTCTATGTCCTGGATTTGGGCTTTTATTTTGGTGATCTGGATTCTTCTGCTGAAATTAGAGTTTTTGTGGTCTTCCTTTTCCAGTTTTTTTAGGTGGCTGTTAGGTTATTAATTTTTGATCCTTCCATTTTCTTCATGTACATTTGTAGGTATATAAATTCCCCTCTTACTACAGCTTTCATGGCGTCCCAGAGATTTTGGT
>NW_007076963.1:1669-3707 GCF_000164805.1 Carlito syrichta | reverse complement strand
TGGTGATGAGTAGAATGTGTACTCTGTGGTCTTTGGATGGAGTGTTCTATAGGTATCAAATAAGTCCATTTGGTCCAGTGTCTCATTGAGGGTTCCGGAACTCCCTTGCTGAATTTTTGTCCTGATGATCTCTCTAAGGTTGTGAGTGGTGTATTAAAGTCTTCAGTTATTATGGTGTTAGAGTCAATGTCTTTCTCTAGTTTTCCTAGAAGTTGTTTTATGAATTTTGGCGCACCTATGTTGGGTGCATATATGTTTAGGATAGATATTTCTTGTTGATGGAGTGAACCTTTTATCATTATGAGGTGACCCTCTGTATCTTTTTAAATTTTTGATAGCTTAAATGGTATTTTGTCTTACATTAGGATCACGATTCCTCCTTTCTTTTGTTTCCATTCTCCTGAAAATTTGTTTCCCATCCTCTTACTTTGAGCCTGTGTATGTCCTTTCTAGTGAGATGGGTCTCTTGAAGGCAGTATATTGTTGCCTGGTGATATTTTATCCATTTTGTCATTCTATGTCTTTTCAGTGGTGTGTTTAGTCCATTCACATTCAGACTAATTATTGAAACGTGAGAGTTCGTCCCTATCATGGAGTTCTTATTGAGTTGTTGTTCTTCCACTTGGTTTTGTCTTTTTTCTTTTTTTTTTGTCTTTCTGTTGGTTTTGGGTTTGGTTCGTGTATATTTTATTCTTTTCCCTGTACTCTTGTGAAGAACGTTGTTATTTTTTCCTTTTCTTCTGTGTTTAGTACTTTCTTAAGTGTTTCATGTAGAGATGGTTTTGTGGCTGCATAAGATCTTAGGGATTGGATATCTGGGAAAGATTTTTAATTCTCCTTCAAAGATGAAGATTAGCTTGGCTGGGTAGGTTATTCTAGGATGAAATTGTTTATCCTATAGGGCTTTGAAGATAGAGCTCCAAGCTCTCCTAGCCTGCAGGGTTTCTGCAGATAAATCTGCTGCTATTCTGATTGGTCTTCCATGGAGGGTGATCTGGCCTTTTTATCTAGCTGCCTATAGGATTTTTTCTTTTGTGCCTACTTTATTTAGAAGAATTATTATGTGTCTAGGAGTTGATCTTCTCATTTGTGTCTTGCGGGGGTTCTCTGAATCTCTTGTGTTTGAATTTTTGTATCACTGATTAGATAAGGGAAATTTTCTTGAATGATCTCATGGAACGTTTGTTCCAATGTGGTCTCTGTTTCTCTTTCTGCCTCAGGGAGTCCGATTATTCTTAGGTTAGGCCTCTTGAGGTAGTCACTCATCTCTTGAAGGTTTTGTTCTGTCTTTTTTAGCTTATTTTCTGTGTTTTTAAGAGTTTGGGTTATTTCTATATTTTGGTCCTCAAGCTCTGAGATTCTTTCTTCTGCTTGGGTAATTCTGCTTTCCATGCTTATCAATTTGTTATTTATTTCATTCACAGTATTCTTTTTTTTTGTTTGTTTGTTTTGTTTTTTTGTTTTTTATCATTAATCAGTATTTTTTATTATGGTTTTGTGGAGTACAGTTAAGGGTTAGGTGTACAATTACGTTTCATTCAGGCACCCTGTAGATAAGAAGTGTTTTCCCATTCCCCGACAGATATTTGCTACTGTTAATCCCATCCCCCACCCCCCATAGTTTCGCAGTACCATCCGTCATTTTCTCATAATATTGCATTGGATGTTCAAGGTCCATTATATGAGTGAGAACATGTGATATTCGGATTTTTGTTTTTGTGAGAGGTCACTCAGTATTATAGACTCTAGTTCCATCCAGGTTGCAGCGAAATTCATGATTTTGTTCTTTTTTATGGCTGTGTAGTATTCCATCGTGTATATGTACCACATTTTTTTAATCCAGTCCTCTTTTGATGGGCAGCATGGTTGTTTCCAGGTTCTTGCTATTGTGAACAATGCTGCGATAAACATACGTGTGCAGGTATCTTTTTTATAGAGTGATTTGTGTTCTTCAGGGTATATTCCCAGTAGGGGGATTGCAGGGTCATATGGAATGTCAATTTTTAGAGCTTTTAGGAATCGCCACACTGCTTCAAGA
>NW_007076963.1:0-1649 GCF_000164805.1 Carlito syrichta | reverse complement strand
CATTGTTTGTATTCCAAAGTCAGTTTTCTCAGTGTCTGCTCTCTCAGGCGTCTGGGAGAGTCCCATACTCTTCTTTTGGTTTTTCTTCATTTCTGTAGATTTTTCTCCCTCTCCCCCTTTCCCTCCCCGTCTTCAATTCTGTTTTTGAGGGAAGGTGGGGTTGCTTTTATTTCTCTTCTGCAATGACCTGTTCTTTCTTATGAGGGTCTTCTGGTTTTGTTCACTTTTCCCTCTGCTTTACAGTCTGTCTATTTAGCAGTCTGCAGTCTTGGTCCCTAGATTTAAAAAGGGGGCATATAGAAGAGGAAAACTATGGAGGAAGGGGGGGGTCAATAGGGAGTTAGAAAGAGAGAAGCGTGAGAGGGAAAACAGATATACATACCAACTATCAGGTGAGAACGAGACACAGGGCTTGGAAGAGGTGAAGAAAGACATGTAAGCAGAGTACTGATAGCTACATAGTACTAAAGAGTACTGATAGCAACACAGAGACAGGGCAATAAAATCGACAAACAGTGTAAGTCAGAAGGTAAACAGCAAACATGATCTAAACCAACAGTTACAATGATAAAATCATAAGTCAAAATGAGCAAAAGAGAGAAGTGCGAGAGGGATAACAGATATACATACCAGCTATCAGTTGAAAAACAGTTACAGGATCGGGAAGAATTGAAGAAAGAAACGCAAGAAAGATTCCCTAAGGAGTACTGATAGCTACACAGACATAGGTCAATAAAATCGAGAAACAGTGTAGATCAGAAGGTAAACAACAGACGTGATCTAAACTAAAAGTTACAATGATAAAATCATAAGTCAAAATAAGCGAAAGAGAGAAGTGCAAGAGGGAAAACAGATATACATACCAACTATCAGGTGAGAGAGAGACACAGGGCTGGGAAGAAGTGAAAAAAGACAGGTAAGAAAGATTCCCTAAAGAATACTGATAGCTAAACAGAGACAGGCCAAAAAAATCAAGAAACAGTATAAGTCAGAAGGTAAACACCGGACATAATCTAGACCAACAGTTTCAATGATAAAATCCTAAGTCAAAATAAGCGATCAGACTAGAGTCACTTCTGTGATCTCCGATTCCAGCCTCTCCCTTTTGTTTTTCGTTGCATCATAGGGGTGGGGCTTTGTCTCCTGTTTTGCACTTTGCCTTAGGAGCTGAGGTAAAGTTTGTTGCTAGGTGGGAGGGGCAATGGAAGTCTCTGCTTGGAGAATGGCGAGGCAGTTTAAGCAGATCTGTTTTTCTCCACTTGTCTGGGTCCTCTGGTTTGGGGTCTCACGCTGAGTGCCTCAGCCAGGGTGGACCCGGAGTTCCAGAGCTCCAAAGTTCCAAAGGGCATGCTCTAAACGGCGAGAGTGGCGCTGGGACCCTACAGAATACTTCAGTCAGAAATGGAACCAGCGTCTCTGAGGGGTGGGTGCCCAGAGCCTCCCTGTGTGACCGGCGGCTTGATGCTGGGTGCCCGGGCTGGAGACAATGCAGCCGGGGAGGGATCTGGAGAGGGCTGGGACTGGAGACTTCCACACACAAGTAGAACGGCAGCAGTGGGGGGAGTGGTGCAATATCTGGCCTTGCGTGGGAATGAAGTTCCCGGGCCTGACCCCAGCACGGTTGGTGGTGGGCTGGGGGATGGGGGTAG
>NW_007076962.1:0-337 GCF_000164805.1 Carlito syrichta | reverse complement strand
CAGCCTCACCTACTGGGCTCTGGCGATCCTTCCGCCTTAGCCTTCCGAGTAGCCGGAATTACAGGCATGCGCTACCACGCCCGGCTGATTTTTTGATTTATTGTAGAGATGAGGTCTCGCTGCCCAGGCGGGTCTCGAACCCGCGGGCTCAGGCAATCCACTCACCTTAGCCTCCCAAAGGCACGGGATTACAGGCTGAGCCACCGAGCCTGGCCTGTCTTTTTTTTTTATAGTATTACGGTGGATGTTCAAGGTCCACTATATGAGTGAGAACATATGACACTCAGATCTTTGTTTCTGTGAGAGGTCACTCAGTATTATAGACTCTAGTTCCATC
>NW_007076961.1:2319-5141 GCF_000164805.1 Carlito syrichta | reverse complement strand
TGGCGCGCTCCCCCGCACCCCCGGGCTCGTGGCGCCTGGCGGGGGGCCCGCTGAAGTGGCGGCGCCTTCGCCCGACGCCGTTGCCGCTGCGTGCCATGGCCGACCGCGCCCGCTCGGGCGCCGCCTTTCGCCTCGCCCGCCGCGGCCAAACGCTTTCCCTGGGGGACCCTCTCCGCCCAGGGAGACCAAAGCCGCGGGGGCGAGGTCTGGAGGGTGGGCACGGGCGTCTGGCGGCTCTTGGTCACAAACGGAGCCCTGGCGCGGGGGGCGCGAAGTCGCCCGCCGTGAGCCGGGCAGACGCGCTGGGCGAGCCTCCTGGTCCGAAGCCTGGCAGCCTCCCCCTCGCCGGGACATGGGCGGGGGCTCCTCGCGGGAAGCCCGCCCTCCCTCAGACCCTTCCGGGTTTGTTTTCCCGCCCCCGCCCGCGTAGTTTAGCCTTTCGTGGGAGAGTGTGAGAACTGAGGACTAAAACAGCAAAAAGCAAACTTGGAAACCCTCCTTGCTGTTCCAAGAACGCCCTGGCCCTGGACGCCGTCTGGCCGCGCTCACGCTTCAGGGTGGCTTCGCAGCCTCTCCTTCGGGAAGCCTTTCCCCAGCGCTCCCCCTCGGGAATTCCTCATCCACTCCACGGAGCCCACGCTAGTGTGTCTGTCTCCAGGTGTGTCGGTCCTCTCTGCGGCAGGAGCCCGGAAGGCCGGGACAGGGTGTGTTTCCCTTTCACCCCGGAACCCAGCACAGGCCCTGCTGCCAGACAGGCCCCCGTGGCGAATGTGGCTGGAGAGGCTCTGCAGAGGACTTCTGCCCCGGCTTTCTGTGGGACCCTGGGCTGGGGCCTCCCGAGGAGGGGGTGCCCACATAGCCCTAGAGTGCAGGTGAAGGCATGAGGTGCTGCTGCTGCACTCCAGAAGCGGTGTAGAGGGCGAGCCTGGCTCAGAGCCGCGTGGACGGGTGATCGGAAGCACAGAGAGATGGATTCTCTCTTTGTCGTGTAAGGATGATTCCGCATGTTCTTTGGGAACTGAGTCGCGGTGCTGTGTGTATGCTGCAGAGGAAACTTTGACTTCAAGATCTATGGCCTTTGAGAAATCAAAGAGGGCAAGGCAAGTGACCAAGACTTTTTTTAAAAAAAAATTCTGAGGTCCGTGTTTTCCTTTGCTTGATTCCTGAGGTGCCCCATTCCGATGCTTCTACCCCAACTTGGGAGTTACTTATCGTGTTGCCTGATGCCCCACACCTTAGAGCCTCTTCTCAGTGGGAACCTATAATTCAGATGGTTTTCCTCCGTGATTCTTCTTTGAAGGGCCAGCATGTGACCTTATGTATAGACGTAAAGCTATGCGTTAGTCTTCACACAACTCTGTACCTGGAGCCAGGGCCCATCTGGGGACCTGGAAATACACACAACATGCCTCTGGGGAGCTAAGCAGGGGTCACAGATTTCACAACCATTCTCCTCCCAGGGCCTCTCTGGCCTCTAGCAGAGTCCATTGACTCCACGTTAAATCCAACCTTGGGTTGTTTTGAGTTTGTATTCCCATTCCTGGAATAGCCAGCCTGGCCCATGGCCCCATGCAACACATCACAGCGGAATAAATTACAATAGAGGAGATTCAGGTGCAGTTTCTCCCTCCCCGTGCTCACAGCTCAGTGGGGGGGATGAATGGGCAAACACAGCAGAAATTAAAGGCGGGAAGGAGTGTGAACCGCTAGAGAGACACATTAAGACTGGAGATGGATGAGGTGATGGTTGCATAACAAGGTGAATGAACTTAATGCCACTGAACTGTGAAGGACGATGGCGCCAGTGAGACTCCATACCCTTTGAGGCCAAGAGATTTATTAGAGCAGAGGCTACAGGGAGAGGGAAGGAGGTCTGTAACCGCCTGGTGGGAAAAGGGAATGAGAGAGAGAGGGCAAGAGAGAGGTCTGTATTTATCGGTTTTCGGAGGGGGCGGCCTGTGCTCTCGGAGCCTGGCCGTGCCAGCCAGAGCCATCTTAGGGTCTTTATTGGAGGGAGCTATGAGGTAGTATTCCTATAGGGAGATGATGTTTGTACATGAGTTTAAGTTTCGCGGGCGCACGGGAGAGGCAGGAATTTATGACCTTTGTTGTCTTTGTTAGATTCCCTAGTGTTGGCGCCATCTCCGGAGACATCCTTCTGGCTGTTCCCCGTGCCTTTCATTCCCACCTTTTCTGTTTATTTGGGAGAGGGGCGTCGTTATTCTTTCTGGCTGCTTCCTGCTGGATGTGGGCGTTGTGGGGTGAGGTGGGGGAAGGGCACAGAACCAGCCAGAACAGGGCCCAGAGATAAGCGCTGAAGGTGAAGATTTCTGAAGGTGAGAGTTCTATAAAGGTCCCTTGTAGATGTAGAATGGCGACTTGTTCTGGCCACTCCTCTAGCAGACACGAGGTTGGTAGCAGCCAGCTGTCTTGAAGCAGACTGTGGAGGTAGATAGAGAACCTGGAAGAGAACATATCTTAAAGAAAAAATTAGATAAAAATTGGGTTGTTATGGGCTGTTATAACCCTGGATTTTATTGTAACGGATTGATAGTTGTTAAGTAATTAAGGCTGGTATGGGGTCGGAGGTGGTTCTGATGGAAGGGGCGAATATGACTGTAATAGTAATTGGTTGACCGTTATTCAAAAGAGCTCTGCCAGGCACTGTTGAAGAAACCTAAAAACACATGGAGCCACTGACAAGAGGATAAATATAGCAATTAGTGGAGTTAGAACAGGTTGAAGCCACGTTAGGAGCTGGAGTTGCCACCACCCTGAGAATGGGCCTCCGATCAGGTCTTCTCTTCGTTTTTGGAGATTTT
>NW_007076961.1:0-620 GCF_000164805.1 Carlito syrichta | reverse complement strand
TGGATTTGGATTTGGGTGGGTGGCAAGTCGGGACAAGCGAAGTTTGAGTGGCTGTTCTGGAACCTTGGAGCAGGTGTACCTGTGGGCAGGTATTATTATGGGTGGATTGTGAGGAAGGAGAGGTGGCAGGTTTAAGACGGGAAATGTGAATCCATGGTGTAACCTGACATTGGGCTGTGATAAGTTTTGCTGCCGTGGGAGTGGATAAAACTACTTGAAGAGGTTCAGACCACTTTGGGTTGAGGTGAGCTTTAGTTTCCGGGTCAGAAAAATAGACCCATTGTCCAGGAATAAGAGGAGGTGGGATTTGACCTTTGGATGAGACTGGTAAGAGGAGGTTTTGATATTCCCAAATGTGGGAACGAATGAAGGACAAGAGGGGGTAAAGTATGTGATTAGGTGTCAGAGGGGTTGTAGTGGGGACTCCTGGGGGCAGTGCTGGATGGCCGTACATCACTTCAAAAGGCGAGAGTTGGGACGGTTTTTTTGGGAGAACTCGCATGCGGAAGAGGGCCAGTGGGAGGAGGGAGACCCAGTCTCGATGGAGTTCGAGGGATAATTTGGTGAGAGTGTCTTTGAGGGTGCAATTGGCTCGCTCAACCTTTCTGTACAATTGTGGG
>NW_007076960.1:0-1174 GCF_000164805.1 Carlito syrichta | reverse complement strand
ACCAATCATTTTCTCAACATAGATGGGACACTTTCTCTGACTCCCTGAGTTAAAAATTCCTTCCCCATGTTCCCAAGTACCCAGGCCCTGGATGCTAACTTTATCATACAGCATTAAACTGCTTGTCTTGTTCCTTCTCTCCCACTGACCAGTAGCAAATTCATTGTGTTGTTCATCTTTGTATCCCTACCAACTAGGGCTAGTGCCTGCAGTAGCAGACCTATTCAAATTAAGCAAATCCAAACAAACATGAAACCCCCACTTAACTGAAGGAAGGCTGCTGGTTCCTGGACATAGAAGTAATTTGTTCAGACAGTCGCTGTGCTATAGGAGTTTACAGGTCAGCGCTGGACCCATTCTGTCCACTGCAGTTAGTGAGCTGCCAGAATCGAGTCCTGTGGTCAGACCCAGGGACAACAGAGCAACGCACTGCCATCGGAGGTGGAAAGGGCCAAGGAAAAGGATTCATTCTTCTCCTCCACAAATATTTGTGTCAATCATCGTAGCATACGCAGCACTTAATATCCATGAAACACCAGGTGATGGGATGCAACAGCAAAGAAAACTGCGGTGGCACATGTCCTGGTGGACATCACTGTGTGGCGAAAGATGACAGGCAGTGGACGGAATTATGTAAAATTATGCCAGATGTGGAGCAGAAAAATAACAGAGGGTTGAAATTCTCTAAGGACGTGAGCTCCTTTGGCGGGGGCAGCCGTGAGCGGGCTTTGAGCAGGAGTGGTCATGAACGGTACAGTCTGCAGCGGGTGGGAAGACTGCAGGCAAGAAGAGCTGGTGATTTTAAGATGCAAATATTTTCTGCATGGCTGAAAGAGGAGTGGGCATTCACTCGGGACCCTCGGAGTCCTCCAGGGCGGGGTCTGTATTCTGAGTGTGAGATCGGTTGCCCAGCAGTGCAGCGCGGGCTGCGGTGAACTGCAACCCTAAGTCCCAGATTTTTTAGGATTGACACACCTCGGCTCCTTCGCCTCCCCAGGACAGCAAATGTACTTTCCGCAGCTGGGCTACTGTCCAAAGCAAGAGGGCCAGGCGGCTGGGGCATTGTACAACTCCGCTCCCCCTTGAAGATCCGGGTCTCCAACGCCAGGCGGTTGAGACAGGTCGGAGCTTGCACTGCGGACTTAGGCTGTGGCGTGGGCCACGCCCCTCTCCT
>NW_007076959.1:0-866 GCF_000164805.1 Carlito syrichta | reverse complement strand
TTTTATAATGGGGTTGTTTGTTTTCTTCTTTTCAGTATGTTTCAGTTCCTTGTAGATCCACGATGTTAAGCCTTTGTCAGACCTAGAGTTGGCAAATACATTTTCCCAATCTGTAGGCTGTCTCCCTGCTCTCTTGATGGTTTCTTTGGGCTTGCAGAAGCTTGTCAGTTTAATAAGGTCCCACTTTTCTATCTTCTCTCTTATGACCTGTGGGTTTCAGGTTTTGTACAGGAATTGGATGCCAGTTTCCAATTTCCATGAGGGGTATTTCCTTCCTTTTCTAAGGTTCTTATGGGTTTGAGGGTTTTACATTTAGGTCTCTGATCCATTTGGAGTTACCCTTTGTGCATGGGGATAGATACGGGGTCCTGTTTCAATCTTCTGCATGTGATCAGCCAGTTTTCCCAGCAACCATTTACTGAATAGGTTCTCCTCTCACCAGTGGTAGGTGGTGGGGGCTTTGTCGAAGATGAGTTGGTTGAGAAATTGAGGTTTTGCTTCTGGAATCTCAATTCTGTTCCATTGATCTATATGCCTGTTCCTATACCCAATACCAAGCTGTTTTGATGATTGTAGCTTTTATAGTAAAGTTTTGAATTCTGGTATTGTGATACCACCTGCTTTGGTTTTTTTTGCTGAGGATTGTTCTGGCTATTCTTGGACGTTTGTGTTTCCATATGAATTCCTGTGTTGTTTTTTCTAGGTCTGAGAAGAATGTTGTTGGTAATTTAATGGGTACTGCATTGAATTTGTTCTTCCGATCCATGAGCATGGGATATTTTTCCACTTGTTCGTGTCAGTTTTGATTTCTTTGAGCAGTGTTTGTAATTTTCATTGTAAAGGTCTTTCACGTCTCTGGTAGGAAG
>NW_007076958.1:0-822 GCF_000164805.1 Carlito syrichta | reverse complement strand
GCTAGTAACAAATGACAGCTGTCCAAGGAGGTTGCTTTGACCTATTGCACTGATGCTGAGGCAGGTCTCCTCAGAACACTGTCAAGAGAGGAAATCAAGTGCTTAGAGCAGTGTCTGGTGCCCATCAGAGCCTTTGTAAACATTTGCTATTATTAAAGCATAGACCAAGTCTCCTACAGTGTCCAATTTGTTTCTTTGTAAGTTCTACAGGCAGTGCAACGCTGGGATGTTGAACAGAATCTGGCTTAGAAGAAGCAGGAATTCCTGATCACTGAGACTAATCTTGCACCTTGGGTTTGTAAGTGGCGTTTATTGAGTTGGGACATGAGCTTGAACATGCAATCATTCATTCTGTCTGCAGACACTGTTTAGGCCCCTGCTTTGTGCCAGCACTGTGAGACACGGCTGCAGCGAATGAAATAATAGTCACCGTTTTTCACGCCAGGCTGTGTGAGCCCTCTACAGAAAGGCCTTTCCTGCGAGGTAGACAGCCTTATCCTTATTTTCTGGAAGATGGAGGAAACTCAGGCTTCGAGAAACCGAGCACTCGCAGGGCCATTTAACGCCACAGACACACTCCTCCTCCCCCACCCACTCCCTGAGCAGCGCCCTGTACGACCACCCTTAAGGAACTTACTCTGTATTGGTTATTAAGAACTCAAGGGTTCGAGACCCGCCTGGGCAATTTGACGAGACCTCATCTCTACAATAATTCAAAAATTAGCCGGCGTGGTAGCACGCGCCTATAGTTCCAGCTACTTGGAAAGCTGAGACGGAAGGATCGCCGGAGCCCAGCAGGTCGAGGCTGCCGTGGCCGGGAGA
>NW_007076957.1:2451-3813 GCF_000164805.1 Carlito syrichta | reverse complement strand
TTTTGTTGCAGAAGACAGGCAAGCGAAGATGATCAGTTTGCCCATGTCTGTGATTTCAATGACGTGGAGTTGTTTTGCACGTTGCTTGCTTGCTTTCCTGGCGATGACATGCGTGGCAGTCCAGGTGGCCAATGTATAAACGATGTGAGCTGGGCTTGCTCAAGTCATTGAATGCAGCCTGGGAGGTTCCCAATCCCTCAACTGTCTGTCGATTGTGTCACCACCTTGGTGCTCGAATCTGGCTCTGAGTGTCTCCACGTAGCCTATCCCCTGCCTTTTTTGCATGGAACAGGCCTCTAAGACTGAACTCAACCCATGTGCCTCTCAAGACGATGCTGGAAAACCTTGATAATCCCAGCCTGCCTTCCACTCTACTATTCTTTTAACTCCTGTTTCATTTCCCCCCTTGTTATCGCTGTTTTTTTTAATAATATATATTTTTATTTTAAAGTTGTGGAGTACAGTTAAGGGTTAGGTATACAAATATTATTGTGCAGGTACACTTGTTGGTGAGGTGTGCTCCCGCAGTCCCCAGACAGATATTGATTACCGTTAATCCCACCTCCCTTCCCCTCCCCCCCATAGTTTTCCGCCACTGTCAATCCTTTTCTTATAGTATTACGGTAGTTGTTCAAGGTCCACTTATGAATGACAACATGTGATGCTCAGAACTTTCTTTCTGTGAGAGGTCACTCAGTGTTATAAACTCTAATTCCATCCAGGTTGCTGCGAAATTCGCTGTTCTTAATAGAGTGACATTGTCGTGGGCTTTGTAGTCAGGTTTGAATCTCACCTGGCTACGTGTGAAGTTATTTGACCTTGACATGTTCCTCCATCCTGGTTTCCTTGCCCGTGAGATGGAATTTAATAATGATTAGTGAAAATGAATACATGAGATAAAATGTAACATCGTGAGTACTGGCCACTATACTTATCGTTAACCTATTTTTAGAGTGCAAATTCTCATAGTTGCAAAAAGGCATATTAAGAAGTGGATTGAAATACTACATTCTAGAACTTCATGCGGGTCTTTTGGAAGAAATATCTAGTTTTCTTTAAGCACCGGGTTGTGCACATGAAGTCATATACCACAACAGAATATATTGGTGGTACTGATAGTTGTTTTGGAGTTTGTGTTCAGTCCTTCTTGGTGGATCCTGGGTGCAACCTTAGACCCCAAATATCTAGAGAAGAGTTTTTCTTGGTGCCTGTTTATTGCCCCTGGTTACGTGTTACACTGTGACGCACCTTGGAACCTCACAGTCACATCTGTCATTGTTCCATGCGGATTCAGCCAGTCCACAAGCACAGCTCTCCAGGGAGAAAGACTGTAGCAGACACTCCCCATCTACAGCTCATATT
>NW_007076957.1:0-816 GCF_000164805.1 Carlito syrichta | reverse complement strand
TCAAATCCTTTGGGAAGCAGGTCAATGATAAATATATAAATAAGAGCCAAAAGTTTCATTTTGGGTAATATCTGTGAGTGACATAATTATTTTCTCTATAATAGTTTAAATCACATACTAAAAAGGACACCCCCAAACCCGAATTCACTTATAAAAAATTGTGATTTGTCTTACATGTTCAAAGTGCTCTCTGTTTGATGCAATATGCCTGTCAAGAACTTTTGCCACTGCTCAAATCAGTTTTTAAACTCATCAATTTTAATGACTTTTTTGCTTCTGCTGGTTTTGTTTTGTTTTGTTTGCTTCACCTCTTCCCTCTTCCCTTCACCTCTTTCCATTTGAGGACTTTTTTCATCCTGGGAAACAATAAAAAGATGCCTGAGGTTAAATCAGGTGAATAGGAAGGATGGGGCACAGGATCACACCCCTGTTTGTTGGTCAAAAACTGCTGAAAACTCAGTGTGATCATGGCAGAAGAATCACTCACCTGTTTGTCACAACTCTGGACATTTCTTCTTCAAATCATGATGCAACCATCTCAAAACTTCCAGATAAAAATGTTGTTTTATCATTTGATGCGGAGGAACAAATTCCACGTGTACTACATGGGGGCCACACTTCAAAAGAGAATTTTGTTTTTGCTTTTTGGGTTTTTTTTTTTTTTTGTATTTTTCGATTCCTTCACCTATGTCTCTTTTGTAGACTTTTTTTGACTCTTCGAAAATGTTATCTTCAAAACTCAATTTTTTACTTGAATAACATTGTTTTCCCTTAAAGAAAATTTTCTACAGTATTCGACTGGGATGAGATATTATG
>NW_007076956.1:0-12790 GCF_000164805.1 Carlito syrichta | reverse complement strand
TTTTTTTTTGAGGGAAGCATGAATCTGGTCATCAGAATTTGTTTCAGAAAACAAGCACGATATTGTGTAGACCTTGTCCAGGTCATCACCATCCCCAATGAAAGGTAATAGGGCATTATACATATTTATTGGAATCTAGTCTCCCATTTATTAGCTATGGGATGTGAGCAAGTGAAAGGCTCTTTAATTCTAGTTTTCACACCTGTAAAATTAAAATAGTAGCTAAAAACTACATAGCACTTTCCAAGGCTGCTGCACACAGCCGCACAGGCTCTCCACTGTATAATAACAGAGGGTGGAACAGGGCAACCCTGATACTCATGATGTTCCAGGTATTGCTCTAGAGACATTAGAAATGAATTCATTTAATCTTTCTAGCAAGCTGTAAAGTAGGGACTTGTATTCATCCCAGTTCACAGATAAGGGAACTGAGGCACAAAGATGTTAACTTTATACATTGAGTCCGCATAATCAAAGACCAAATATAGTGTGCCCAACTTCTTGTAAATAACCTGCATAGACTGAAAAAAATGCAAAATAAAATTTAATATTTCAATGATATATATATAGTTCAACTCAGTAGTTGTCCCACCTGTTGATATCGTATTATTCTAATTATCTATTTTGCTACAGGAGAAGCTCTAACTAACTTTTATTTTTCTCAGCAGATTGACGATTTTGTATAATAAAGCATACTGGATGTACTGGCAGGTATTTATACTGGCAGTTATTTATAGCAAACTGTAGCCTTGTAGCTGGTAAGCTATAGACACTTTATGATTTCTATAATTTTAGCTGAATACTTTATAATAGTCAGTTGTATTTATTCCTAAATCTATTTATTCTATTGAACCTGATCCATCATTCAAACATCATGCAAACCAATACACTGTGAGTATAAAATAAATGAAATATTTTCTCCCATGTAAACAAACAGTATGTTTCATTGAAACTTGACAAACTGAGTCAATTTTTTAAAAAATGAAGTTGAATTTGTTGTGAAGGAGTCAAATGTAAATGTCTGGGAAAGATTTCAATCAATGTGTCTATAGTCAGAGAAGAGAACAATTAATATACAGTTAAGTGTTTTATGCAAAATGTTTAGGTGTGAATCACTTTAGAAGTTTCAACTATAATTGAGTTATTCAATAAACAAAAAATTATAAGTTCAAAGTTCATAAAAGAATGTAGGAGTTTTCTGTGTGTACTTAACTATTATGACTTGCCAACCTTAAGTTTATTCTAAAGTATTGGTCTTGAGTTATTTTTCAAAATTTGTATAGTAGAGCTGGCAGATCCAATTTCCAAATGAATAATCGTTTTCTTTCAAAGAAGACTTTTGCTGAAACTATAAAATTATCTATTTTCTTCTATCTGTCTCTCTATCATCGTCAAGGATGTGTACCTTACCAAAAATAAATAAATAAAGTTCAGTGAAGCATCTTTGAGATTTGCTTTGTGAATCACTTTTAAGGATACAGAAAAATACATTTTATTATATTTTGGGCATTCTGTGTTTTATATATTCAAATCATGTGCAAACATTAAAAATCCCTCCCAACCCCGTATATTCCAAATCTAAAATACAGATATTTAGAACTATTTCCCAAAATCTAGACTACCATTAATCGATGATCTACCTTGAACTCTGGAGAAAATTATAAGATGTGTTTATCAAAATTATGTTTGCAGTTATGTCTTTTATGTTCCATGTGTAAAACGTGTCAAGGTAAATATTTTGTAGGGACAGCACTCATTTAACATGCGTGCTTAAATTAAACCCACATTCTATTATGTTACTCCTTATTCAAGCAATTCATCTTCCCTTAGAAATAATAGGTATTTCAAATGAACATTGAGATTTTCCTCTAAAGATGACTGCAGTTTTGGAAGACATTAACTCTTCTCTGTTGCCTAATCATATTTTTGACTTTTGCTGATACATATTGAAGGGATTGTCAACAGCCTAGCTGATTACATTTATCCCCTAGGTGTTCACTTAAGTTTCTAGTGCTGTCTCTGACCATTTGGTCACAAGATTTCCATATAAGGAACATGGAAATTACTTGTCCTTCATTGTCTAGAATATTATCTATTTCATTATGACTAAATATTATTTGCATTTTGTCTTTGGAAAGCTTTGTTTTAAAAATATACATTCAGCATAAGAACAAGGAATTTACTGAATTTCACATCCTTATCTTTTTTGTTTGTTCCAAGAAAATATTATCACAAAATCTGTAATGTATACCCAAATCTGGTCTATTAAGAGAATCACTTGGCAATTCAGGCTCGGTCATCCTTGCAAACAACAAAACCCAGTTCTGTCTTAAGCAGAAATAGTATGCATTGGAATAATGTCAAGTAAATCATAAAATGTATACTCATCTCAGATAATCAGGCTCATGAGAAACAGTGGATGTTACGGCATGGGGTACATGTTTCAAGTCATCACAAGAAGAATCTGGTTATGATTCCACACCTGAACACTGTATATCACCTCTGAACACTTAATTACATCACTGTTGCTTGACTTGAAGTGAAACCAATACTGTAATGAACAAATGCTTAATACGTTCGTATTTTTTTCTACTTTCAATGTCCCAGGAAGGGATTTGATTGGAAATCCATGAATAATTTATATTCTGGTCATTATTTGGAGGTATGGGTTGGAATATGTAACACTCTTGGACCTTATCTCCGACCAAAATTTATTCAATGCAAGATTATTTTGAAAAATGAATGAGATTTCCATATTTTATATAAGGAAAAGTATTCAGTAACAAGACTCAGTCTCTTGAAGATTTTGGAATAGTAGGTCTAGGATCGGAGAGCCATCAGCATATTATGAAAACCATGACATTTAATAACCTTGAGTTCAAACCTGTCTCAGAATCTTTCAGTTTATATACTCTCAAGTAAATAACATCATTCTCTCTGTATCACAGTTTCCTATGAAAATGAGTCTATTATGGGCTCCAAGCATCCCTGTACATCCTTCTGAACGTGTCAAATTGCAGGATTTGACTACCCCAATACTGAACAGTTTCTCTAGATGGTCACATAACTAGGATGCGACTGCTCATTTTCCATAGATAAAGGATTGGCCTGTTTTCTGCTTGCTAAAATGTAACTGAGCCTTTGGTTCTGTGTTCTTAGCTTTATGAAAGGTCTAGTGTCTCTGGCTTAAAAAAAAAAAAAGAATATAAATGTTTATGGTTATGGGAATCATGCTACAGAGTCTGAGTAAAAAGAAAAAAATGGGAAACAAGGAGAAATTTGAAAGCTAGAAAGAATAGTCTGTTTTTCTAAAGCAAAAAATGCACTTATGTGCAGTTGTGAAAGAAGGAAGAAGTAAAAGGAGAAGGAGGAGAAAGAGAAGGGGGATGTAAGAGAGGAGGAACAGAATGATAATTACTTATCTGTATCATATATCATATTCTATAAAATCATAAAATAATAAATTATGTCATGTGTAGATAGAAAAGATGAAAGAATGCATGCAGTAATTAATTTATGTATTAATAAATCATAGGGTAGATAAAATTAAAATTAGAATCTCAAGTTAATTAATAATTAACTATAATTATTTCATAGAACAATGCACTTTGAGGTAGATGTTGAGAGATAAATAATTTGGGGGAAAGTCTACAAGATATATGGCTTTCAGAAAAGGATGAATAAACCAGAAAAGAAAAAAATCAGTATAAAATTAGTTCAGTCTTAACCTGAGAAAATACACTGGGTAAGTTAGGGATAATACTCACATATCCAAATACTTTAGGTATTGAGGATAATTGTTTTTTGTGGGGAGTAAACTTTGGAGACACTCACAAATTCAGAAATTACAATGCACCTACAAGATGATAAATTCTTAGATACTAAGTCTATTAGCAAGACGAGATTAGGAATTATTGTTTGATTAAGCCCTTGATCAAACTCATCAAAGACAAATCATCAAGGTCATATCAAAGAAAGGTTATAATTAATTATCTGTTATGAATTGAGTATTTGGTGGTAGAACAGTGAGGGTTTCCATATAGACCTTTGCTAATGATAAACCTCTGAAGGAATAGTTCATTTTGCATTATCTAATTAATCTGCACTATGCTGTAGGAAGTTAACTTTAGATAAGATTCTCATTTCAGAGTGAGAAATTGAAATACAAAAAATAATTAATAACCTTATGCCATGAATTAGAGCTCAAAAGAAACACTGATCTTCTTAGTAATTCCCCAGAGCTGGGCTCATTCAAAGCAAGATAAGCAATTGCCTGTTCCTGAGGTCGGAGAGACACTGAGAAAACCTTCAAATGTTTCCCTTCAGAAAATGTCTGTGCTGCATTCTTTTGGACCACCAAGATCACTTATGACAAAATAACTTGTTTAAATATTCCTGAGAGGATTAATGCACTATTACTTAAAGGTTGGTTAATTATAGCAGATAGATCCTCTTAACTACTTGGCAAGTTTGCAGCACTGAAGAAATTGGTTTAAAAACATTTACTTTGATGTATTAGACAGACATGTTGTGAAGAGCTCTTAATGAGACATTGGAATGGCATAAGGTTCTTAACCATATTAAGGAATGAAGCAAAGAAGAATTAAGAATTGGAAATGACATAGCTAAGTAAAAAAGTATGGTAGTGGAAGAAATTGCATCTATTGCTACTATTTTTTACAAGACTAATACCCAACAAATACACAAAGTTACAGTGTGGACAAGATAATGTATATTTCCTTCTAGACTGCGACTTTTTCATTGCAGGTTATTGAGGTTTAAGGATATGCCTTTCAGAGTGAATTATTATATCTTTGAAGTAAAAATCTACTCATTCATTTAACATATTATAAAGTTTCCAATACTTTTCAAGCATTCTGATAAAATAATAAATAATTCAGGAGCTTGGTCCTTAAAAGTTTAAGAATGGTGAAGTTCTCTGTAATTTATCCTTGCACTTTGACTCCTGGAAGAATGATAGAAATACTGAACTATTTTTAATTCTTCTGCTAAAAAGTATTACATGGTCTAATTTATTCGGAGGAGAATAATGCATGTGCATTGCTTTATTGATACAGTAATACAATTAATTTGAAGAAGTAGTCAGCGACCATAGCAGGACTCACTACAGTAAATAAATATCCAAGTATCAAGTGCATAAAATTACACATATCTAGTTATATAGCTAGTAAATTTCTCACTAGATGCTGTGGACTGAAGGCATAGAAGACATCTATGACTATATACTCCCTATAAATGTTTCCTGGTTAAATAAATGAATTAATGAAAATGGTACTGCTTCTAACATTAGTTATATTGTCATAAGAAATACATTAAATTTGTATCCCAGTTCATGTTTAAAGTTATGTTTACACTATATTATAGTCTATCAAATGTGCAATAGCATTATATCTAAAAAACAATGTACATATCTTAACTAAAACTACTTTGCTTTTTAAAATTCTGAGATCATTTGAGTCTTCAGTGAGTCACAATTTTTTGCTGGTGCAGGGTCTTGCCTCAGTGTTGATGGCTATTGACTGATCAGGGGGTGGTTGCTGAAAAATGGAGTGACCGTGACAATTTCTTAAGATAAGAAAAGTTTTCCCCATCAGGGGACTCTTCCTTTCATGAAAGAATTCTCTGTAGCATGGGATGCTGTTTGATAGCATTTTATCTATAGTAGAACTTATTTCAGTATTGGAATCTATCCTCTCAAACTCTACCATTGATTTATTAATTCAGTTTATATAATATTCTAAATTATTTTTCATGTCAACAATGCTTACAGCATCTTTACCAGGAGTATATTTTGTATCAAGAAATCAAGTTTTTTGCTCATTCATAAGAAGCATCTCCTTATCCATTCAAGTTTTATTATGGGATTTCAGTCACATTTTCAGGCTTCACTTCTAATTCTAGGTCTCTTGCTATTTCCACCACATTTACAGCTAGTTCCTTTACTAAATTCTTGAATCCCTCAAAGTCATCTGTGAGGATTGGCATCAACTTCTTCCAAACTCATATTAACGTTGATATTTTTCCTTCCTCCCATGAATCACGAACATTCTCAACGGCATCACGAAGAGCAAATTTTTTCCACAGATTTTCAATTTACTTTGCTATATCCATCAAATGAATCACTATTTTTGGCAGCTATAGCCTTCCAAAATGGATTTATTAATGAATAATACGTGAAAGTCAAAATTACCCCTTAATCCCGGACTACAGAATGGATGTTGACTTAGCAGGTATGAAAACATTAACCTCCCTGCACATCTATGGAAGAATTCTTGGATAACTAGGTACATTGCAAATGAGCAGTAATACTCTAAAAATATATATTTTTGCTGAGCAGGAAGACTCAGGCTTAAAATTGTCAGAAAACCATTCTGTAAAATGACATGCTATCAGCCAGGCTTTTGTTCCACTGATAGAGCACAACAACCGTACTAATTCTTAAGGCCCCAGGATTTTCAAAATGATGAATAAACATTATCTTCAACTTAAAGTCACCAGTTGCATTAGCACCTAACAAAAAAGTCAGTCTGCCCTTTGAAGCTTTACTTCTCCTCTGTAGTTTTGAGAGTCTTAGATGGTATCCTCTTCCAGAATATGGCTGTTTTGCCTATGCAGAAAATCTGTTGTTTAGTGTAGCCACCTTTCTCAATGGTCTTAGCTAGATCTTCTAAGTAATTTGTAGCTTCTGCATCAGCACTTGGTGCTTCACTTACTCTTTTATGTTATGGAAATCTCTTAGTCTCTTATCTTTTCATGAATCAACCTTTACTGGCTTCAAACTTTTCCTCTACAGTTTCTTCATCTCTCTTATTCTTCAAAGAATTGAAGAGAGTTGGGACCTTGCTATAGATTAGACTTTGGTTTAAGGGAACATTGTGGCTGTTTTGGACTTTATCTATACCCCTAAAATTCTCCATTTCAGCAATAAGCCTTTTTTTTTTCTTTCATATCATGCATGTGCTTCCTGGGGTAGCAGTTTTAATTTCCTTCAGGAGCTTTTCCTTTGCATTCACTTCTTAGCTAACTGTTAGGCACAAGTAACCCAGCCTTCAATCTTGTCTATCATATTGGATATCACAAATATCAAAAGTTTCCATCACAGGACATTTGTAATTTAGGTTTCACTGAGTCACACATAGAAGGTCAAGTTAAAAAAAACAAAAGAAAAAGAAGAAAAAAGTCTAACCTTTTTCAGGTGAAAAAACAAACTGAATTTTTTGGGTTATACATGTACTCTGAATTCATTTAATTTTTAACACTGAAGTCCTTTCATTCTTCTGTAATTATAAGAAAAACACAAAACAAACAAAACAAAACAACAGTGTAATCTCCCATACAAATCCTCTATCTTCAATTCTCCAGAAAGGGATGTCATCTAGTCTTTGATTTAGCATTTCCAGTAATGTCTTTGAAATTATCCATATTCATTCAGATTTTATGGTATGAATAATTTTTCTAAGACTGTGTTGGAAACTATCAGTTTCACACATTGGTTCATTTTTTAAGGCTCTAAGATTATACAGATTAACTTTATCCTTCTTCCATTTGATAGAACCTCAATTACTTTAAGAAAACTCTGATGCCCCACTGCCACCAAATCTTTTATTTTTCCAAAGCAAATATTATCAGTTTCTTCAATCCTCCCTTCCTGTCCAAGACTTCTTGCTCTTTGAAGAGTTTCTTGTCAAGAGAAATTTGGGATCATTTCTCCACTCCTGCTCAGTTGCCAAGATATTAAGTTCTAGCCCTGAGTTATTCACTACCTGAGACTTTGTGCAACTGTAGGAAGCAAAATCAATAACTTCAATAATTTTTCTGCCAACCAAGTATATATCAGGGAAGCTGTCGATAATAATCAGATAATTGGTGAGCTTCTGTTTCCTGCCTATAGACATCAAGATTTACTAAATGTTATAGTAACTCTCCAGTAAAAGTCTGTGAAGCTCATTTATTACTAGGCTTTATTTATCGCAAAGTAATAAGAAAAGTAAAAATATACTAATGAGCTTGGGTGTTGAACATGAGAAGTGGAAAAAAAGACAAAATGTTGCAAACAAGATGTGGAAAAAACAAAAAAACTCTTCAGTCTGTGGTACATCTCATAGGAGCAAGAGAGATAAATCAGGGGGAAAAGCTGGAAATTAGGATTCAATAAAACAAACAACAGTTTGACAAGAAAAGATTTATAAATAAAGAAAAAAGAAAGACCACAAGTTGGATAAAATTATTTTAACACATATAAACTATAAAAGCTTAGCAGTCATTGAAACAGATAACTCATATAAATTAGCATGCATAATTTAAAATGCCCAATATGAACAGTAAGCTAAGGCTTTGAATTTTGGGGTAGGAAATTTAAGTAGCCAAGAAAAAAATGTTAAAACTTACTATTCAAAAACCAACATAAAGTCTAGTTAATTTAAATTATACCCCACAAATATTCAAAATGCTTGTTAGAGATTATCAATAGAAATAAGTAAACAATTCTCATCTACTGCTAGCATGAATATAAATCAGTACACTGACTCCAAGAGCAGTTTTTAAATGTAAATTAAATTGTGTGCAGCACTGAAAAACTTAAAAAAATATATATATAGTATATATATATATATAGATCTGTGTGGAAACTTTTGGAAAAACTAGGAAAACACTGAGGGAAGGATATATACCACCATCTCATCTGGATAGAATTATCCTTTTTTTTATAATCAATATTTTTTATTATGATATTGTGGGGGTACAGTTAAGCGTTAGGTATATAAATACATTTCATTTAGGCATCCTTGTTGATAAGAGGAGTTTCCCCATCCCCAGACAGATATTAACTACCGTTAATCCCATCTCCCTCCCCCCTCATAGTTTCCCACTACTGTCAGTCATTCTCTTGTAGTATTACATTGGATGTTGAAGGTCCACTATATGAGTGAGAACATGTGATACTCGGATCTTTTTTCTGTGAGAGATCACTCAGTATTATAGACTCTAGTTCCATCTAGGTTGCTGCAAAATTCATGATTTTGTTCTTTTTTATGGCTGTGTAGTATTCCATCGTGTATATGTAGCACATTTTTTTAATCCAGTCCTCTTTTGATGGGCAGCATGGTTGCTTCTAGGTTCTTGCTATTGTGAACAGTGCTGCAATAAACATATGAGTGCAGGTATCTTTTTGATAGAGTGATTTGAGTTCTTCAGGGTATATTCCCAGTAGGGGGATTGTGGGTTCATATGGGAGGTTGATATTTAAAGCTTTTAGGAATCGCCACCCTGCTTTCCACAGTTGGTGGGTTCATATGGGAGGTTGATATTTAAAGCTTTTAGGAATCGCCACCCTGCTTTCCACAGAGGTTGCAGTAGTTTGCACACCCACCAACAGTGTAGAAGTATTCGCTTTTTGCTACACCCTCTCCAGCAGCTGTTATTTTTTGAGTTGTTGATAATTGCCATTCTGACTGGAGTTAAGTGGTATCTCAGTGTGGTTTTGATTTGCATCACCCTGATGATTAGTTAGGTTGAACATTTCATCATGTGTCTGTTGGCAACTCGGATGTCTTCCTTTGAGAAGTGTCTGTTCATATCTTTTGCCCATTTTATAATGGGGTTGTTTGTTTTTTTCTTTTCAGTACATTTGAGTTCCTTGTAGATCCAAGATGTTAAGCCTTTGTCAGACCTGCTGTTGGCAAATACTTTTTCCCAGTCTGTAGGCTGTCTCCCTGCTCTCTTGATGGTTTCTTTGGCTTTGCAGAAGCTTGTCAGTTTAATAAGGTCCCACTTGTCTATCTTCTCTCTTATGACCTGTGGGTTTCGGGTTTTGTTCAGGAATTGGATGCCAGTTCCAATTTCCATGAGGGTATGTCCTTCATTTTCTAAGGTTCTTATGGTTTGAGGTTTTACATTTAGGTGTCTGATTCATTTGGAGTTAATTTTTGTGTATGAGTATAGATAGCGGTCCTGTTTCAATCTTCTGCATGTGGTCAACCAGTTTTCCCAGCACCATTTACTGAATAGGTTCTCCTCTCCCCAGTGGTATGTGGTGGAGCCTTTGTCGAAGATGAGTTGGTTGAGAAATTGAGGTTTTGCTTCTGGAATCTCAATTCTATTCCATTGATCTATATGCCTGTTCCTATACCAATACCAAGCTGTTTGGATGATTGTAGCTTTATAGTAAAGTTTGAAGTCTGATAATGGGATACTGCCTGCTTTGTTTTTATTTTTGGTTTTTTTTGCTGAGGATTGTTCTGGCTATTCTTGGTTGTTTGTGTTTCCATATGAATTCCTGTGTTGTTTTTTCTAGGTTTGAGAAGAATGTTGCTGGTAATTTGATGGGTATTGCATTGAATTTGTAGATTGCCTTAGGTAAGATGGACATCTTCACAATGTTGATTCTTCCAATTCATGAGCATGGGATATTTTTCCACTTGTTTGTGTCATCTTTGATTTCTTTGAGCAGTGTTTTGTTGTTTTCATTGTAAAGGTCTTTCACGTCTCTGGTTAGGAAGATGCCAAGGTATTTCATTTTTTGTGTGACTATTGTGAATGGAATTGTGGTTTTTATTTGGGTTTCTGTTTGTTTACTATTGGTGTAAAGAAATGTGATTGTCTTTTGCACATTTATTTTATATCCTGAGACTTTGCCAAAGTCCTTTATCAGTGTAAGGAGGTTTTTGACAGATTCTCTTGGGTTTTCAAGGTACACAATCATATCGTCTGCAAAGAGAGATAACTTGACTTCCTCTTTTCCTATTTGGATACCCCTGATTGCCATCTCTTCTCTGATTGCTCGAGTCAGGACTTCCAATACTATGTTGAACAGGAGGGTGAGGGTGGACATCCTTGTCTTGTTCCAGTTTTAAGGGAAAATGGTTCCAATTTTTGTCCATTTAGGAGTATGCTGACTGTGGGTTTCTCGTAGATGGCTTTTACTATTTTGAGGTATGTTCCCCGTATGCCTAGATGTTCGAGGGTTTTTATCAAGAAGTGGTGCTAGATGTTGTCAAAAGCTTTTTCTGCATCTAATGATATAATCATGTGGCTTTTGTTTTGACATCTGTTGATGTATTTAATTACATTTATGGTTTTATGAATGTTGAACCAGCCTTGCATCGCAGGTATGAAGCCTACTTGGTCATCATGGATGATTTTTGAGATGTGTTGTTCAATTCGGTTTGCTAGGATCTTGTTGAGAATTTTAGCATCTATGTTCATCAAAGATATTGGCCTGTAGTTCTCTTTCTTTGTTGGATCTTTACCTGGCTTGGGTATCATTGTGATGTTGGCTTTGTAAAATGACTTGGGGAGAGTTCCATCTTTTTCAATCACCTGGAATACCTTCAATAGGATTGATATCAGCTCTTCATTAAATGCCTTGTAGAATTCTGCTGGAAAGCTAACTGGACCAGGGCTTTTTTTGTATGTAGCTTTCTTATTATGTAGTCAATTTCCTTGATTGTTATTGGTCTATTTCTTCTTGTTCCAACCTAGGTAGGTTGTGATCATGACTCCTCCTTTCTTTTGTGTTCCATCCGCCTGAAAATTTGTTTCCCATCCTCTTACTTTGAGTCTGTGTATGTCCTTTCTAGTGAGATGGGTCTCTTGAAGGCAGTATATTGTTACCTGGTGATATTTTATCCATTTTGCCATTCTATGTCTTTTCAGTGGTGCGTTTAGTCCATTCACATTCGGGCTAATTATTGAAATGTGAGAGTTCATCTCTGTCATTGAGTTCCTATAGAGTTGTTGTTCTTCCACTTGGTTTTTTTTATCTTTCTTTGGGGTTTGGAGTTGGTTCATGGATATTTTATTCTTTTTCCGGTACTCTTGCGAAGAACATTGTTCATTTTTCCTTTTCTTCTGTGTTTAGTACTTTCTTTAGTGTTTCATGTAGAGGTGGTTTGGTGACAACATAAGTTCTTAGGGATTGGATATGTGGGAAAGATTTTAATTCTCCCTCACTGATGAAGCTTAGCTTGGCCAGGTAGGTTATTCTTGGTTGAAATTGTTTATCTTTTAGCACTTTGAAGATAGGACTCCAAGCTCTCCTAGCCTGCAGGGTTTCCATAGATAAATCTGCTGCTATTCTAATTGTTCGTCCATGGTAGGTGATCTGGCCTTTTTCTCTTGCTGCCTTTAGGATTTTTTCTTTTGTGCCTACTTTATTTAGGCGAATTATTGTGTCTAGGAGTTGGTCTTCTCATTCGTTTTCTTGCAGGTGTTTTCTGAGTCTCTTATGTTTGAATTTTTGCATCACTGATTAGATAAGGGAAGTTTTCTTGAATGATCTCATGGAAAGTTTGTTCCAGTGTGGTCTCTGTCTCTCTTTCTGCCTCAGCAAGACCAATTACTCTTAGGTTGAGTCTCTTGAAGTAATTGCTCATCTCTTGAAGGTTTTGTTCTGCCTTTTTGAGCTTATTTTCTGTGTTTTTAAGAGTTTGGGTTAGTTCTATATTTTGTTCCTCAAGCTCTGAGATTCTTTCTTCTGCTTGGGTAATTCTGCTTTCCATGCTTATCAGTTTGTTATTTATTTCATTCACAGTATTCTTTATTACTGTTGTCTCAGATATCAGCTCCTTCCTAGTTTCTTCTTGTGTCTCCTCAATTCTTTTTAATCTCTCCATTAATGTCTTGATATCTAGGTTTGTAGTTTGAGACCCTTCATTCTGGGGGCTCTTCATTGTTTGCATTCCGAAACAATGTCTGCCCTCCCAGGGGTCTGAGAGAGACCCATACTCTTCTTTTGGTTTTTCTTCATTTGTGTAGATTTTTCTCTCTCTCC
>NW_007076955.1:2228-44046 GCF_000164805.1 Carlito syrichta | reverse complement strand
GATCAACATTGTGAAGATGTCCATCTTACCTAAGGCAATCTACAAATTCAATGCAATACCCATTAAATTACCAACAACATTCTTCTCAGACCTAGAAAAAACAACACAGGAATTCATATGGAAACACAAACATCCAAGAATAGCCAGAACAATCCTCAGCAAAAAAAACAAAGCAGGTGGTATCACAATACCAGACTTCAAACTTTACTATAAAGCTACAATCATCAAAACAGCTTGGTATTGGTACAGGAACAGGTATATAGATCAATGGAACAGAATTGAGATTCCAGAAGCAAAACCTCAATTCCTCAACCAACTCATCTTCGACAAAGCCCCCACCACCTACCAGTGGGGAGAGGAGAACCTATTCAGTAAATGGTGCTGGGAAAACTGGCTGACCACATGCAGAAGATTGAAACAGGACCCCTATCTATCCCCATGCACAAAGGTTAACTCCAAATGGATCAGAGACCTAAATGTAAAACCTCAAACCATAAGAACCTTAGAAAAGGAAGGAAATACTCTCATGGAAATTGGAACTGGCATCCAATTCCTGTACAAAACCCGAAACCCACAGGACTTAAGAGAGAAGATAGACAAATGGGACGTTATTAAACTGACAAGCTTCTGCAAAGCCAAAGAAACCATCAAGAGAGCAGGGAGACAGCCTACAGACTGGGAAAAGTCTTTGCCAACCCTAGGTCTGACAAAGGCTTAACATCCTGGATCTACAAGGAACTGAAACATACTGAAAAGAAGAAAACAAACAACTCCATTATAAAATGGGCAAAAGATATGAACAGACACTTCACAAAAGAAGACATTCAAGAAGCCAACAAACACATGAAGAAATGCTCAACCTCACTAATCATCAGGGAGATGCAAATCAAAACCACACTGAGATACCACCTAACTCCAGTCAGAATGGCAATTATCAACAACTCAAAAAATAACAGCTGCTGGAGAGGGTGTGGTGAAAAGGGAACACTTCTACACTGCTGGTGGGAGTGTAAACTAGTGCAACCTCTGTGGAAAGCAGTGTGGCGATTCCTAAAAGCTCTAAAACTTGACCTTCCATATGACCCTGCAATCCCCCTACTGGGAATATACCCTGAAGAACACAAATCACTCTATAAAAAAGATACCTCCACACATATGTTTATCACAGCGTTGTTCACAATAGTAAGAACCTGGAAACAACCATGCTGCCCATCAAAAGAGGACTGGATTAAAAAATGTGGTACATATACACCATGGAATACTACGCAGTCATAAAAAAGAACAAAATCATGAATTTCGCTGCAAACTGGATGGAACTAGAGTCTATAGTACTGAGTGACCTCTCACAGAAACAAAGATCAGAATATCACATGTTCTCACTCATATAATGGACCTTGAACATCCAATGTAATACTATAAGAAAATGACTGACGGTACTGGGAAACTATGGGGGGGGATGGGATTAACAGTAGCAAATATCTGTCTGGGACTGGGAAAACACCTCTTATCAACAGGGTGTCTGAATGAAACGTAATTGTACACCTAACCCTTAACTGTACCCCACAAAACCATAATAAAAAATACTGATTAAAAAAAATTTCAATTATAGGATGAATAAATTCTAGTATCTAATGTACACATGATGACTATAGTTAATAATTGCCCTATGTTTATTTTGAAATTTGATGAGATCATATTTTCAGTGTTTCAGTGCCCTTCTCTCTCTCCCTCTCTCTCTCCCTCTCTCTCTCATACACACACACACACATACACACATACACACACACACACACACCACACAATCAAAACTCTGTGTGGTGATGGATGTGTTAATTAATTTGATTGTGTTAACTATTGCACAGTGTATATGTATATCAAATCAACACATTGTACACTATGAATATATACAACTCTATTTGTCAATTAAATATTTTAAGACAAACAAAAAAGAGAAACCAATTAACCTGGAGAAAAAAGAACAATGCCAATCAATACTAGTTGCTTTTGAGTACAAAATTGTCCTTTTTATATTTAAAAATTGTGGAGAAAGAGAGGGGCTACAACTCATAAATTTTAGCTCAAAATGATACTTGGACCTTCAAAAACTCATTTTTTTAAATTCTTGATTAAACTGGACTTGATTTTCCTTTTTTCAACATATTTTTTATTTAAAATTGTGGGGTACAGTTAAGAGTTAGGTATGCAAATATGCATTGTGCAAGTACTCTTGTTGATGAGGTGTCCCCCCCCACCCCCCCGACAGATATTGACTACTGTTAATCCCACCTCCCTTCCCCTCCCTGCCCCCCCATAGTTTCCCACCATTGCCATGGACTTGATTTTCTATATAAGACTTCATTCCCAAATAAGCAGGAAAAAATGTCCATATTTATCCTGGATTAATTTTAGTCCAATTTATTAGGTTAGCTTGTCTAGTGGGAATTTTCAGTCTCTTCTGCATAAGAGTTCTCAGTCTCTCAAATAACCTACCAAATCTCCTGAACTCTTTTTCCTGAAATCTAAATATATGGTAAAGTAGGCTCAATGTGCTGTAAGAAGTGGAAATCAGGGGATCCTTGACCTATTGTTAACACTTGAATCTCCAGAATAATGTTCCTTTTGTATCTCTATGGTTTCTGCATACCTTACTGACAAAGGTGAAGAAATCAGAAGCCTGCTTAATTTGTAATCTGGTCTCTCCAGATTTAAGCAACAACTTTGGGTTACTTTCCTATTGACCTCAACTGGTTCTTACTTTTGGTTTATCTTTTGTCTTCTTGTCTTTCAGTATGACTGTCTACCTACAGCCTCTAATGGGAGGCCATCTTGCTCTTTGACCAACATTCCTTCACAGCAGGCCTCTGGCTGTCAAATCGCACTCACACTACACTGCATTGGAGAGTGGTCAGGAACACTAAGTTTTCGCAACTCCTCTACTTTAGGGGGTCCCTAGTCCCCAGGCCTGCATTGGTACCAGTCTGTGGCCTATTAGAAACTGGACCACATGGCAGGTGAGCAGCAGATGAGTGAGCCAAGTTTCATCTGCATTTACAGCCACTCCCCATCACTCCCATTATCTTCTGAGCTTCACATTCTATCAGATCAGTTGTGGCATTAGATTCTCATAGGTGTGTGAGCCCTGTTGTGAATTGTGCATGCAAAGGATCTAGGTTGCATGCCCCTTATGAGAATCTAATGTCTGATGATCTGAAGTGGAGCTGAGGTGGTGATGCTAGTATTGGGGAGTGGCTACAAATACAGATTAACATTAGCAGTGAGGTTTGACCGCGCAGAGACCATATTAAATCAATTGCTTGCAGACTCACATCAAAATCCTAGCAGTGAGTAGCAAATGACTTAAAATATCCCAATTGTATATTGGCATCTGGTGGCAGGCTTTAAGTCAGAATCTGACACTTATTTTAGTCAGCACTTGACCCGCTTGTTATATTATTGACCACTTCCATCAGTGCCTCTTTCCTGCACTGTGCACTTGCCTCAGTCACAGTTTTGTTAAGCCCACAAGCTAACCCTAAGCCAAAATAAGTAAAAAAACAAATGTCACCGGAAAGGATATGTTATGTGCATTGGGAAAAACCCAACCAGACAGCAGAAGACTCTTAAGACTGCCAACAAAAAAAAAGCTACTTAAAAAAAAATCAAGAGTCATACTTACCCTGAACATTTACCATAATACTATAAGAAAGGGATTGGCAATAGTGGGAAACTACTGGGGGAGGGGAGGCAAAAAATAAAAAAGAGTCATACTTAAATTACAGGTTCATTGCAACAGGTGATTCACATTCTCTAAGCCCGTTTTGTATAATATGTGATGTTCAGCTATCCAAAGAAGCCATGAAACCTTTAAAACTGCTCCACTGCACAGAGATCAAGCAACATCCATTAAAAGACAAGCCCTTAGAGTTTTTCAAAAGAAAAAATGTGGACAGGAATAACAGAAGCAATTACTGAAGGCCATCACTTCATCAGGTGTGTCTGCACCGAGAACATAATTCTCAGTTGCTAACTGCATTGCTAAAGCTAAGAAACTCTTTCCCATAGGTGAAGAAATTTTAGGAGATGTTACAGTTCAAAAGGTGGCACATGTTCCTCTTTCAGCTAGCACCATAACTGGACAAATTGATGAAATATCAGAGGATATTGAGGCACAACTTTTAGAGAGAACTAATGAGTCATGATACGCAATCCAGGTTGACGAGTCTACTGATGTTGACAAGGCAACAATGCTTGTTTTTGTGCAATATATATATTTTTTAAAAAAAGAATGTGCCTCCCTGTCTCTCTGAGCCTCTTTCCCAAAGCCCTGGAAAGTACTTTTTCTCCAAGATGTTTTGTCTAAGACAACTTCCTCTCAAAATAAATGCAATTATCTTGAGACCCCTTTCCTAGGAATCTTATAAAATAATAAGGAAAGATCAACACCTGAGAAGAGAAGCTAAGAATCATCAACAAGGCAAACTCTTGGGTTCTCCTCCCACTGTGGGAGCTTTTCTGTCCTCTTAATACATCTTTCTTTCTATAAAAATAAAAAAAAAGAATCATCATCACACCCAGACAGGTTTATTATCTATTCTTCTGAGTGTGACTCTGAGAGAAAACCTGGTGGACTTTCTCTGTATCATAAGACAACATTTGTTCCTATACAGTTTAACCCTTCAGCTTCTCAATGATAGTTATAATTTCTGTTTACTGGGTACATTCATTTCCCCTGAAAATCTTTGTTCATTTAATCTCTACTTCTTTCTGCCTCACTGAAAATTTGTTTAAGCGTCAACCACTTCTCCTTTCTTTTTCTTTTCTTCTTTTTTTTCTTTTTTTGAGACAGGAGTCTTCTTATTTTGCCCAGGTGAGGTCTTTAACTATTGGCATCAAGTGATCCTTGGTCTCCTGAGTAGCTGGAGTTATAGGCACAAGCCACTGTACCTGACTGGCCCTTTCCTTGAGTTTTCATATTTTTAGGACTCCTGTGCACACATATGCATGTAATGCGTGTTTTATGCTTTTCTTTTGTTTACTTGTCTTTTGTTATAAGGGTGTCCACTATGACTCTTTATAATGGGAGGAAAGTAATCACCCCCTCTCCATCCCTACAATAGCATATTTATTAAATCTCCGTTCACATGTAAGTCAGTACTTCCTCTCTAGGTTAGACATTTACATGGATATTTATACTCATCCCTATTTTCTCTTCTACCAATATCTTGCAGCAAAATAGGGTCTACCTTTATCCCTTTTCTTCTTTCAATTTAGCTTTTCAAATATATAATCTAACGTGACTTTTAATATACTTAAAGAAGAAAATTTAGACAATATTTTCTCAATAAAGTAGTTTAGACTGAACATAATTGCCTTGATGTAAAATTTAATTTTTGAATGTAAGAGTCTGAATATTAAAATTCCTAATTTTCAGCCGGGTTCAGTGGCTCAGCCTGTAATCCCGCGCCTCTGGGAGGCTGAGGTGAGTGGATTGCCTGAGCCCGCGGGTTCGAGACCTGCCTGGGCAGGCAAGACCTCATCTCTACAATAAATCAAAAAATCAGCCGGGCGTGGTAGCGTATGCCTATAATTCTGGCTACTTGGAAGGCTGAGGCGGAAGGATCGCCGGAGCCCAGCAGGTCGAGGCTATAGTGGCCTGGGCGACAGAGTGAGACTCCAACTCAAAAAATAAATAAATAAATAAATAAACAAACAAACAAATAAATAAATAAATAAAATTCCTAATTTTCTTTCTTCTCACAAACCCAAGAATATGAGCAGTATGAACCTGCTAGGGTAAAAGTTATGTACTCAGAGCCAAACAAAATCACATTAATAATTGTTGAAGCATTTTTTCTATTTAAAAAAGTAAAATTTCTCTCCATGAGGAGACCATCTCTGAAGAAAAAATAGCCTTAAGTTATGACATATTTATTAGTCTTGAATGTCAAGGTTTTGGACTTGCTCAAGAACTGCTACTCCATTCTTCTTTCTTCTTTCTTTCTTCAAGAATAAGAATGTCTGTACTGTGCCTATCCCACCATTGTATTTGGAAGAATATAATTTTTTTGTGTCACAGACTCACAGCTGAAGAATAATTGCCTTAGAATAAATGTATCTAGAGATTCATTTACATCTGATTTAGATTATATTTAAATGAGACTTTAGATTTTTGAGTTGCTGCTGGAATGAGTTAAGGCTTTTGGCATCACTGAGATGTAATAAATGTAGTTTGCATACAAGAAGGGACTGAATTTAGAATAGAATCAGAGTTGGAATGCTATGGTCTGAATGTTGGAACACTTTTGTCCCCCCTCAAATTTATATGTTAAAATCTTTACCACCAATTCGTTGGTATTAGCAAATGGAGCTTTTAAGAGATTGACTAGGTCATGAGGGTGGAGCTGTTACAATGGGATCACTGCCTTTATAAGAGACCCTTAGATAACTTCTTGGCTTCTTCCAACATGTGAGGACACAGTACAAAAGCAACATTTATGAACCAAAAAATTGGTTCTCACCAAACACTAAATTTGCTGGTGCCTTCATTTTGGACTTCTCAGCCTACAGAATGGTGAGAAACAAATTTGTATTGTTAATAAACCACCCAGTTTTAATGATATTTTATTATAGTAGCTGGAACAAACTAAGACATTCATTCAATATGTTCTACTAAGCACCTACTATGTATCTGAACTGTCCTAGCTTTCACTTTAAGGACACCCATTCTATATGGTTTATTCTAAATATAGGCACATTTCTTCCCTTTAATATTTTAATCTTCAGAAGAATTCCAACTAACAAATGAGCAGCACAAACCCAACACAATATACATTTTATCAATAAGTTTTACTCATAATAGATGTTAAATAAATATGTGTAAAATAAATTTAAATTAAAAAGACAGTGACCTTGTTTTTAAGTTTGAGTATTGACTTACATCCATCAACCTATGCATTTATTCTTTAGCATTTTGCAGTTCTAATATCTAAAGCCTAGACTGAACTTCTGTCTCATGAACTCATATTAAGGCAAAGTAACTCTTACTTCTTATGTTTCATCTCACTTAAGTATTTGTGTATTAAATCACAGAAAATAACTTGAAAGGACCTTATGAGAGTATTCAACAAAACTACTATGGATATCTAGTCTGTCATTAAGTTTACAAAGTAGTTTTTATGGTCTGAGAACTAAACTTTCAAGAAAAACTCAATCATAATAGCTTCCACAAGTAAGCAAGCACTTGTTTCTGTGTGATTTACAGACTTTTGCATGCATACAATTAAATTTTTCTTTGCATTATAATCTAATTCTAGCATTGATAAAGAAAACCATTTAGCCCTTCTCTTCCCTGGTTAAAAAGGAGTTTATATGCAGCAAAGACACCATTCATAAATGTGTTAGGACTGATTATATCTAAAAAGCACATGAGGTAGTGCTGAAAAATAAATTACACCCGAGCAGAATTTTCTCATTTTCATTTGATTTGCAAGGCTTCCAAAATCCATCTCCTTTTCATTTTTTTTATGTACTATCACTTAGCAATTAAGAGTGTATGTTTTCAGATTGGGAAGGAAGTCATTATTACACAAATTCACTAGAAGATATTCTTTAACTATTGTTAAACTAGGTTAAAGGGCATCAGAGTTCACTCATAAAGCAGCAGGATCTTATCACCTTGATAAGCCCCCTATCAGCTAGAGGCATGTATAACAAATTCTGCTGAAGAAGTTCATTACCAGGTCAGGGAAATTTGGACGTTATCACCACACCAAGCACACTTCTTTAGAAAGTAACATTATTATTATTGTTTTTATTATTATTTTACTATGGTTTCTGGGAAAGATTAGTTTACTTGCCAGTTTACTTGTGACATCATGTGTTTTTCTGTCCTCCTTTCTAAATCATCTTCCTGCTCAGCACAATCTTGCTAGCTCCACTTTCTCCCAGATAAGATATTCCTTAATCAAGCCCAAGTCTTTGTTAAATCTTCACCTTTTGAGAGGAGCAGATTCCTAAAATAAGAAAGGAGAAAATTCTGCCATCATTCAAGTTATGGAGTTTTGGAATGAGGTCAAAATTAAAGTTCACGGTGGTTTCTCTCACCCATGTCAGCTCTGGCAAGTCTGCCTTTCTTTCTTTCTTTCTCTAATAAACTTTGTTCTGAAACTTAAAAAAAGTAAAGCTCATGTAGTAGAAAGAAGA
Source organism: Carlito syrichta (assembly GCF_000164805.1). Taxonomy (NCBI): domain Eukaryota; kingdom Metazoa; phylum Chordata; class Mammalia; order Primates; family Tarsiidae; genus Carlito; species Carlito syrichta. Next base: position 35,844 of record NW_007076955.1, on the reverse strand, counting down.
AGTTAACTTTAAAAAGAACACATAAAAAAGTTATTCAGAAAAATTAATTTTAAAAATTAAGATACTGAAATAATCTTGAGGCTATATTATTAAACCATTCTTATTGTACAAATAAATGAATGTACAATCAAAACTTCATATTTTTGCCCCTTAACACCCTGGATTTAGTCAATGATAGAGTAAACTTGAACTAATCATTTGTGTATCTGTCAAGTTGGAGCTCTGAAATGACAGTGAAGGTCAAGGGCCTATACTGGCTCATGATGAACAAGGGAGTGAGAGCAAGTATCATGTGATTTATATGGTTGAGAGACAGAATGGTCCAAATGGCAACATCTCCTAAAAGACTCTTCTTTTACTTTATATTTTGTTTTGATATAATTTGATCAATATTTAGGAAAAATGCTGCCTGAATCAGTTTAACTGATAGCCTTTATACAAGATAATTTTTCAGTGAAACCCTGTGATTTCTGCCTAATTATAAAAGCTTAAAAAATCACTCAATGATAAACAATGATTATATGGCTTATTTTCTTCATAAAATTGAAGTTTTTAGTTCAATTTAAGACATGTATCATTCAATGAGACATAGCCATTAAAAATGATAATTTAGTTTTATATTGTTGATATGGGTGATTACCATGACAATATTGCTACATAAAAAACATGCAGTATGAAAATATGTATTTGGGCACATGTCAAAATGCAAACAATGTTTTTTTCTAGGTAATGAAATTATAATGTTTTTCAAAAACAATTAAGACAAGAAAATCTCAGTCAGGAAGCCACAGTTGATAGTTATTAAGTCAATCAATATACCACGTAATGTTGTGATTCAGTATAACTTAATTGCTCTCTGGGCAAGCTGGGAATGGCAGAAAAATTGAACATCATTATTTAATCAGAAAAAGTCTCTACATGTGTTTGTTTTCTGTTGTCTGGGAAACTACTCTATCTAGTTCAAAAGTACACATTAAACATAACACTATACGAGAAAGAAGGATAAAGTGGAAGAGAGAGATTCTCGGAGGAAGCACTGAAGGAAAAGATCCAAGAAATATTGAAAGAGAAACTTAGATGATAAAAGAAAAGTCCTATGTCTTTGCCATCTCTTGCTGCGAAATAGATTAGCCCAAAGGTTAATAACTTAAAACAACACTCATTTATTATCTCAGATTTCCTGTGAGTGAAGCAGGAATCCAGGTAAAGCTTAGTTGGGACATGGGCATCAAAGTTTCTTAGGAGGCTGCAACCAAATTATTGACACAGAATCTGCACTCTTATCCAAAGGTTTGCCTAACAAAGTATTGACTTCCAAGTTCACCTTGTAGTTGGTAGGATGTTAGTTTCATGTTAACTGTTGGACTTGCAGCCTTAACTCTTCACTGTCAACTGGCTAGAAACCATTCCCAGGTTTTTTGTCATGTGAGCATCTCCAGCAAGACCCTTAGTTGACTTCCTCAGAGTGTACAAACCAGGAAGGCAAGAAAGAGAAAACCTCCTAGCAAAACTGAAGTCACCATCTTTCCTAACCTAATAATTGAAGTGAGATATTATTAATATTGCTATCTATTATTGTTGTAAGTCACTCAAGGAGTGAAACTTATACAAGACCATTACTACCAGGAAGCAAGGATTATTGGTGCAATCTTTGAAGTCTGTCTACCAAACCATGAAAAAGGTGTAACCAATATGGTGTTGAGAAGATAAAATAATTTATCTTCCCCTGGTTTATATAAAATAAATAGAATCTTGTGTTACAAATTTCAAAGCAAGAAAGATCTATATTATATGATTGAAAGCCAAAAATTCTAGTATAGCTTTTAGATACTAGAAGGGAAAGAATTAAAGAAATACAGAAAATATATGAGGAAATTATTTTTGTTTTAGAGAGGAAAGAACTATAAAAAGAACCCAATCATTATATAAACATATACATGCACTTTAGAATAATTTTAACATCCACTAGGGATAAGTTGTATTTTCACGGATCACACCAGACTATGACTATAAGAGAAAGTTACCTAGGTTATCAAAAATATCCAGGATAATATTATTTTATCATATAATCATATAGTAAAAACAATTATCCTAGATTGAAAATGCTTTTAATATTTTTTAAAATGCCATTTAATAAATACTCCTTGAAAATAGCCAGTTGGTACATACAAAAAATAAAGACCTGGACCAAATGGCTTTCCAGAAGAATTCTACAAAACATACAAGGAGGAGCAGACACCAGTCCTATTGAAAGTATTTCAGGAAATAGAGTAAAACAGAACTTTCCCCAAATCATTTTATCAATCTAACATCACACTGACACACAAATCGGGCAAGATTCCACAAAGAAAGGAAACTACAGGCCAATATCCCTGATGAACATAGATGCAAAAATTATCAACAAGATTCTAGCAAATCAAATCCATCTCAAAAATTATCCACCTTGACTAAATAGGCTGTATCCCAGGATGCAGGACTGATTCAACATCCTCAAGATCATAAATGTAATTAAATACATCAACAAATGTAAAAACAAGAATCAAATGATTATATCATTAGACGCAAAAAAAGCTTTTGACAAAATCCTGCATTCCTTCTTGATAAAAAAAACTCGGAACATGTAAACATAGGTGGAACATACCTCAAAATAGTAAGAGTCATCTACAATAAACACACAGCCAACATATCGTTAAACAGACAGAAATCGCAAGCATGTCTGCTGAAAACTGAAAAAACACAGACTGCCCACTCTCACCCCTCCTGTTCAACATTGTGTTGGAAGTCCTAGCTGGACATTCAGACAAGAAAAGGAAATCAGGGGTATCCAAATAGAAAAAGATGAAGTTAAGTTATTCCTCTTTGCTGACTATACGATCCTATATTTTGAAAACCCAAGAGTGGGTATCCTTGTCTTGTTCTGGTTTTGAGGGGAAATGGGTCCAATTTCTACCTGTTTAGCAGTTTGTTGGCTTTGGGTTTCTCGTAGATGGCTGTTACCATTTTGAGGTATGTTCCATCTATGCCTACATGTCCAAGGGTTTTTACCAAGAAAATGTACTGGATTTATTGAAAGCTTTTTCCACATCTAATGATATAATCCTGTTTTTTCATCTGTTGGTGCATTTAGTTACATTTATGGTCTTGTGGATGTTGAACCAGTCCTGCATCCCAAGGATGACGCCTACTTGGTCATGGTGGATGATTTTTGAGAAGTGTTGTTAAATCCGGATTGCTAGAATCTTTTTGAGAATTTTAGCATCTATGTTCATCAAGGATATTGGCCTGTAGTTCTCTTTCTTTGTTGGATCTTTACCCAGTTTGGGTATCAATATGATGTTAGCTTCATAAAGTGACTTAGGGAGAGTTCCATCTTTCTTGATTGCCTGCAATACTCTCAATAGGATTGGTATCAGCTCCTCCTTGTATGTTTTGTAGAATTCTACTGGAAAGCCATCTGGTACAGGACTTTTTTTTTTAAAAAACCACACTGAGATACCACCCAACTCCAGTCAGGACTGCAGTTCTCAATAACACAAAAGACAACAGATGCTGGAAAGGATGCAGCAAAAAGGGAATACTTCTACATTGTTGGTGGGAGTGTAAACTATTACAATCACTGTGGAAAACAGTTTGGAGATTTCTAAAAGTTCCTAAAATCTACCTTCCATGCGACCCCACAATCCCCCTATTGGTAATATACCTGGAGGAACTCAAATCACCCTATAAAAAAGATACCTGCACACACATGCTTATTGCAGCTTTATTTATAATAACAAAAACATGGAACCAAACATGCTGCTTATTGAAGGAAGACTGGATTAAAAAAAGGTGGTACATATACATGGTGGAATATTTTGCAACCATAAAGAAGGACAAAATTATAAACTTTGTACAACTTTGATGGACTTAGAGTCTATAATACTGAGTGATCTATTACAGAAACAAAGAATTGAGTACCATATGTTCTTACTCATAAGTGGACCTTGAACAATTATCATAATACTATTAGAAAGGGATTGGCTGTAGTGGGAAACTGCCAGGGGAGGGAAGGACACACCTCATCAACAAGGAACCTGCATAATGAACATTTCTATACCTAGCCCTCAATTTTACTCTACATCTTTAAAATAAAAAAATTAAATAGTATAAGATTAAACATTACAATAAAAAAAGAAAACCCAAGAGAATCTGTCAAAAAATCTCTTTGCACTGATAAAGGACTTTGGCAAAGTATCAGAGTGTGAAATAAATGTGCAAAAGAAATCAGATTTTTGTGCAAAACAATAAACATGCAGAGAACCTAATAAAAAGCACAATCCCATTCACAATAGCCACACACACAAAGAAAAATGAAACACCTTGGCATCAGATAAGTGAGACCTTTGCAATGAAAACTACAAAACACTTCTGAAAGAAATCCAAGAAGACATGAACAAATGAAAAAATATTCCATGTTCATAGATTGGAAGAATCAATGTTGTTAAGATGTTCATTCTACCCAAGGCTTTCTACAGATTTAATGCAATACCTTTTAAAGACTAACATCATTCTTCTCAGATGTGGAAACAGCAATACAGAAATTCATATGGAAACATAAACAAACACAGATAGCCAAAACAATCCTCAGTAAAAAACAAACAAAGTGGGAAAGGGAAGATGTTGGTGGAGTCAATTGGACTATGTGAGTCCCAGCGTGAGTGAGAGAGTGTATGAAAAATTTTGCATGTGTGTTGGTGATTAAGTGGGTATGTGACTGGCTGACTGAGTGGGGACTTGGGAGCAAGTGGTAGGGCTTTCCTAGTGAAGTAGTTGGTGCCATAGCTGCTCTGTTCGCTGATCCTGAGCACTTCCCAGGGTGCAGAAGTTGAATGCCAATTTTTTTTTAAAGTCAGCAAAGCCTTTCCTGGGAAAAAGCTACTGGGAGAACCTGCTGGCTCCAGGCTCTGCCTCACCACTGCAGCATCTAGCTAGACAGTAGTAGCAAGGACTGCAGAGGGTGCACAATGAGGGAGCCCAGAGTCAAAGCACCGATGGAGAAGACAAAAAAGGCACCCTGCCATCATCTTAAAAACTGGACTTCCCAAGAGAACGGTAGAACTCAGAATCAACAGAGAACACTTTGCAACTGCAAACTTGAAAACATACACATACATCAAACCAAAGGCTAAAATAAAACAAACAAACAAACTTTTAAAGAAACTCTTGATAGGGATAAACAATCATATTTCAATAATCAGCCTGAATGTGAATGGACTAAATGCATCACTGAAAAAAACACAGAATGGTAAACTGGATAAAAAAAACCATGACCCAATAACTCAATTGATTCAATAAGAATTAGAAAAGCTTAACAGACCCATAGCAAGTTCAGGCATTCACTGGTGAAGTCTATCGATAAATATTAATAGATGAAATAATATCAAAGCTACTTACTATCTAATGCCTGTAAACTCAATCCACACCCTGAATTCTTTCCAACCTTCTTTTCAAATACCCTTAATTTAAATGGATCTTAATCTCTGAATTCCTGATGAATTAATACTATCTAATATATACAATTTCCTTCATCTGCAATTCCTTTATTCTCATTTCCCTATTTTGTGATGGGTGATTTATGAGCACAGCTACCCACACCATGCTGAATTGAATGTTCGGCAGTGTTTGACCAAAAACAGTATGACCCATATGCCTCACCTTGCCTATTCACCCAAACTCACCCAGAGTGACTTTTTGTTTTGTTTTGTTTCCCCAGTTGAAAAAAAGTCCTAAAAGGGAAATGTTTTGATGATACAGAAGAGGTGAAACAAAAAGCTGCAGAAGGACTAAAAGGCATCAAAATTGAAAAGTTCAAAAGCTGTTTTGAGCAGTGGAAAAAGCATCTCAATAGGTGTACTCCATCAAATGGAGAGTGCTTTGAAGGTGACTGAAGTTTAAACATGTAAGAATAAATGCACATTTTTAAAATAAACACATACTGGGGTTTTAGGATCTCCCTGGTAAATGAAATATCTAATTTCTATCATATGTCTAGAATTTTTGCATGTTAATAGGTAGAGGATGCCCAGGTGGTCAGCCCCCAGTAGAAATCTTAGTCATTGAGTCTTTAAGGATCTTTTCTGGTAAATGATATTTCGCACAGGTTTTTGCAATTCAGTGCTGGGGGAATTTAAACACTTCTTGTGTGATTCCATGGAGAAAGCCAATTCTGAAAACTTGCTTGTGGTGTTCTGTGACCTCCTGAAGCTTCCTTTTCCCCCTAATTTTACTTTGTATCCTTCCGCTCTAATAAATGTTACCTGTGTATATGAGTATTTTTTTTAATCTGTTGAGTCCTCTTACAGGATTATTAAATCTAGGGGTGTTATTAGCTACCCCTGAAAGCACTATCCATGTATTTGGTGTGCATTTAAATGGTTTCCAGTTACCTACTACTAGTAAAAACCTGCTTGCATATTTTTTGGCATGCAAATTTGATTAATCCTTGGTATAGTTTTTTAATGATTGAATTTTTAGTTAAGATAGTATATAAATTAAAATTTATAATGCATTCTATTAAATTGTATTATAAAAATTATATCAATTTACATAGTCACATGCATTGTAAGCATGTATACATTCCCTGAAAGTTTGAAAAATTGCTAATTTTATACATGAAAAGTAGTATCTTAATATTGAGTATTCAAAAATCTTTTCATATGAGAATTTTCCAAGCTGGTTATTTTCTTTCTTTTTTTCTATTTTAAAGATGTGGAGTACAATTCAGGGTTAGGTACATTAGTAGTCATCGTACAGGTGAGGTTTGGGCCTCCTATTATTGGTCCTCGATTCACCTAGTTTGGGATCAGATGCCCTTATTAGTATTAATGTGCTTCTCCCCTCCTCCAGCAGTGACTACTACTATTGCCAATCCCTTTCATGTAATAATATGATAAATATGATAAATAATATGATAAATAAGGGTCTACTTATGAATGAGAACGTGTGGTACTCATTTCTTTGTTTCTGTGATAGATCACTAAGTATAATGAACTCTAAATCCATCCAAGGTAAAGTCCATAATTTTGTCCTTTTTTATAGCTGCATAATATACCATTGTGTATATTCACCACAATTTTTTATCCAGTCCACTTTTGATTGGCAGCACAGTTGGTTCCATGTTTTTGCTATTGTGAATAGTGCTGCAATAAGCATGTGTGTGCAGGTATCTTTTTTGTAGATGACTTGAGTTCCTCTGGGTGTATTCCTAGAAGGAAGAATGCTGGACCATATGGGAGGTTGATTTTTAGATCTTTTAGAAATCGTCACACTGTTTTCTACAGAGATTATACTGGTGTACACTCCCATCAACAGTGTAGAAGTGCTTCTTCCTTTTCTCCACATCCTCTCTAACATCTGTTTTTTGAGTTACTAATAATGATCATGCTAACTGGAGATGGGTGGTATCTCAGTGTGGTTTTGATTTGCATTTATTTGATCACTAGTGAGAGTGAGCATTTTACACGTATCTGTTGGCTGCTCATATGTCTTCTTTTTAGAAGTGTCTATTCATATCTTTTGCCCACTTTTTAATAGGGCTGTTTGTCTTTTTCCATTCAGCATTTATGAGTTCCTTGTAGATCCTGGATTTTAGGTCTTTTTGTCAAAGATACAGTTGGCAAATACATTTTCCCATTCTATGACTGTGTCCCCGCTCTCTTACTGGTTGCCTTTGCTTTCCAGAAGATTTTCAGTTGGATGTTTAGCTTATTTCTTATGGCATGGGCATCCGGGGTTTTGATCAGGAATCGGTGCCTATTCCAATTTCTGTAAGGGTGTCTCCTGCGTTTTCTAAGATTCTTACAGTTTGAGGTTTTACATTTGGGCCCTTGATCCATTGAGGGTTGATTTTTGTGTGTGCTGATAGATAAGGCTCTTGTTTTAATCTTCTGCATGTGGTCAGCCAGTTTTCCAAGCACCATTTACTGAATAGATTCTCTTCTCCCAAATGGTTCTTGGTGAAGGCTTTGTCGAAGATAAGTTGGTTGAGAAATTGAAGTTTTGTTTTGAGAATCTCTATCCTGCTCCATTGGTCTATCTGTCTGTTCTTGAACCAATACCAGACTGTTTTGATTAATGTGGGCTATAATAAAGTTTCAAATTCAGGAGTGTGATTTATCCTGCTTTGTTTTATTCTTTGTTTTTCAATTTTTTTAAATTTTATTTTAAAGAAGTGAGGTACAGTTCAGATTAGGTTTGCAAGTGGTCATCATACAGTTAAAGTTTGGTCCTCTCTTTGGTCCCCAATTTGACTGGTTTGAGATCAGGTATACTTATTGATGTTGTGTCCCCCACCAGCCCACCCCAGAAGTATTCTGCTTCTGCCAAACCCTTTTTCATACTATTATGGTAGATGTTCAGTATCTGCTTATGAGTGAGAACATGCAGTATTCTGTTCTTTGTTTCTATGATAGATCACTGGGTAGGATAGACTCTAAATTCATCCAAATTACTGTGAAGTCCATATGTTTGTCCTTTATGACTGTGTAATATTCTATTGTGTATATATACCACATTTTTTTATGCAGTCCAGTTTTGATGGGTAGCACTATTGGTTTCATGTTTTTGTGATTGTGAATAAACATGCATGCACAGGTTTTTGGGGGGTTTGGGGGGGTTTTTTGTAGAATTATTTGCATTCCTCTGGGTATATTCCCAATAGGGGATTGCTGGCTCATATGGAAGGTCAATTTCTAGTACTTTGAAAAATTGTCACACTGTCTTCCAAAGAGGTTGCACTAGTTTGCATTCCCACCAGCAGTATAGAAGCGTTCCTTTTTCTCCACATCCTCACCAGCATCTGTTGCTGCTTGTTTTACTAATGATGGCCATTCTTACTGGTGTTAGGTAGTATCTCAATGTGATTTTGATTTGCAGTTCTCTGATGATGAGTGAGGCTGAGCACTTTTTCACGTGTCTGTTGACTGTCCAAATATCTTCTTTAGAGCAGTGTCCATTCATGTCTTTATCCCACTTTTTAATGGAGCTGTTAGGTTTTTTTCCTTTCCATATGTTTGGGTTCCTTGTAGATCCTGGATGTTAGATCTTTGTCAGATAAACAGCTGAAAAATATTTTTTCCCATTCTATGGGCTGTCTCCCCACTCTCTCTCTTTTTTTTTTGAGTTGGAGTCTCACTCTGTCACCCAGACTGGAGTGCAGTGGCCGCTCCCGGCCACCGTAGCCTCCACCTGCTGGGCTCCAGTGTTCCTTCCAACTCAGCCTTCTGAGTAGCCGGAATTACAGGCATGCACTACCACGCCCGGCTGATTTTTTGATTTACTGTAGAGATGAGGTCTCGCTGCCCAGGCGGGTCTCGAACCCGCGGGCTCAGCAATCCACTCACCTCAGCCTCCCAAAGGTGCGGGATTACAGACTGAGCCACCGAGCCCGGCTCTCCCCACTCTCTTGATGATTGCTTTTGCTTTGCAGAAGCTTTTCAGTTTGATGAGGTCCCATTTGTCTATCTTATCTCTCACAACATGGGCACTTGGTGTTTTGATCAGAAATTGGTTGCCAGTTTCAATTTCCATGAGGGCGTCTCCTGCCTTTCTAAGGTTCTTATAGATTGAGGTTTTACATTTAGATTTTTGGCCCATTTAGAGTTGATTTTTGTGTATGGTGGTAGGTAAGGGTCCTTTCTGTTTAAATCTTCTGCATGTGGTCAGTCAGTTTTCCCAGCACCATTTACTAAATAGTTTCTCCTCTAGCTACTGATTATTGGTGGAGCCTTTGTCAAAGATAAGTTGGTTGAGAAATTGAGGTTTTGATTCCAGAATCTCTATCCTGTTCCATTGATCCATATGCCTATGTTGGCACCAATACCAGGCTTTTTTGATTATTGTAGTCTTATATTAAAATTTAAAGTCATAAGTGTGATACCTCCCACTTCATTTCTTTTTTAAGGATTGTTTTGGCTATTCATGGTCATTTATGTTTTCATGTGAATTTCTGTATTGTTATTTCCAGGTCTGAGAAAAATGGTGTTGATAATTTAATGGGTATTGCATGGAATCTGTAAATTGTCTTTGATAGGATGGCCATCTTAACAATGTTGATTCTTCCTATCCATGAGCATGGAATATTTTTTCCATTTGTTTCTGTCTTCTTAGATTTTTTTTTAGCAGTGTTTTGTAGTTTTCATTGTAAAGGTTCTCTGATTAGAAAGATGCCGAAGTATTTCACTTTTTTGTGGCTATTGTGAATGGGATTGTGCTTTTTATTTGGTTCTCTACCTGTTTGTTGTTATTGTTGTATAAGAATACAACTATCTTTTGCACATTTGTTTTGTACCCTGAGACTTTTTCAAAGTCCATTATCAGTGCAAGAAGGTTTTTGACAGAATCTCTTGAGTTTTTGAGGTATAGAATCATGTCATCTGCAAAGAGGGATAACTTAACTTCCTCTTTTCCTATTTGGATACCCCTCATTTCCTTCTCTTGTCTAATTGCTCCAGCTAGAACTTACAACACAATGTTGAACAAGAATGGTGAGAGTGTCCTGTTCTGACTTTCAGAAGAAATGTTTCCAGATCCATCCAGCCAGCAATATGTTGGCTGTGGGTTTAGCATAGATGGTGCTTACTATTTTGAGGTATGTTCCCTCTATGCCTGAGTGTTTGAAGGTTTTTGTGAAGAAGTGTTGCTGGATTTTATCAAATGCTTTTTCTGCATATCATGACATAATTCTGTGGTTTTTGTTTTTACATATGTTGATGTATTAATTACATTTATGATCTTGCAGATGTTGAAACCATCCCGCATCCTTGGGATGAAGCCTGCTTGGTCATTGTGGATGATTTTTTAGATGTGTTGTTAGATCCAATTTGTTAGAATCTTGTTGAGAATTTTTTCTTCTATGTTTATCAAGGATATTGGCCTGTAGTTCTCTTTTCTTGTTGGATCTTTACCCGGTTTTGGTATCAGTGTGATATTAGCTTCGTAAAATGAGTGGGAGAATACCATCTCTCTCAATTGTCTGGAATACTTTCAGTAAGATTGGTATCAGTTCCACCTTGTACTTTTTGTAGAATTCTGCTGGAAAGCCATCTGGTCTAGGGCTTTTTGGGTAGATGATTTTCTTATGACAGAGTCAATTTCCTGGGTTGTTATTGGTTTATTTTGTGTCTCAATGTCTTCTTCTTTCAACCTTGGGAGTTTGTGTGATATCAGAAAGTCCTCCATTTCATTTAGGTTATCAATTTTTTTCATATATATGTGCACAGTAATCTGTAATCATCTTTTGTGTTTCTTTGGGTTCAGTTGTGATTTGATCTTTGGTTTTTCTGATTGTGCTTATTTGGCTTTTTCTTGCTTTTTCTTGGTCATTCTGGCTAGGAGTCCATCAATCTTGCTTATTCTTTCAAAGAACCAGCTTTTTGTTTTGTTGATTTTTTTTCTATGATATGATTGTCTTCTATGTCCTGTATTTGGGCTTTTACTTTGGTGATCTGGATTCTTTTGCTGAAATTAGGGTTTTGGTTGTCATGTCTTTCCAGCTCCCTTATATGATTTGTTAGGCTGTTAACCTGTGATCTCTCCATCTTCTTGATGTGTGTTCATAGAGATATAAATCTCCCTCTTAGAAATGTTTTCATAGCCAGGCTCAGTGGCTCAGCCTGTAATCCCACACCTTTGGGAGGCTGAGGTGAGTGGATTGCCTGAACCCGTGGGTTCGAGACCCGCCTGGGCAGCGAGACCTCATCTCTACAATAAATCAAAAAATCAGCTGGGCATGGTAGTGCATGCCTGTAGTTCCAGCTACTTGGAAGGCTGAGGCGGAAGGATCGCTGGAGCCCAGCAGGTCGAGGTTATGGTGGCTGGGAGCGGCCACTGCACTCCAGTCTGGGCCACAGAGTGAGACTCCAACTCAAAAAAAAAAAAAAGAAAGAAATGTTTTCATGGCATCCCAGAGGTGTTAGTAGGATGTTTCTTCATTTTCATTTCAAGAATCTTTAAATTTCTGTTTTGATTTCTGTGTTGACCCAGCAGTTTTTCAACATCATGCTATATAGTATCCATGTCTTTATGGGTTTTGAATAGTGCTGCAAAACATGAGAATATAATATAGATGTATCTTTGATATACTGATTTTGTTTCTTTTTGATATATACTCAGCACTGGGATTGATGGATTCAATTGTAGTTCCATTTTTTAAGTTTTTTTAAGGAACTTCCATACTGTTTTCCATAGTGACTATACTAATTTATATTTCTACCAACTGGGTATGAGTGTCCCCCCTTTCTCTGCATTCTCAGCAGCATTCTTTCTTTTTTTTTTTTTTTGCCATTTGATCAAAGCTGGGTTAACATCTCATTTTGGATTTGATTTTCATTTATCTGATAATTAATGATGTTAAGTATTTTTTCATGTATCTATTGGCCATTTGTATGTCTTCTTTTGAGAATGTTTATTCAGATCTTTTGTCTTTTTTAACTGAATTATTTGCTTCATTTTACTATTGAGTTGAGTTTCTTATATAATAGTTTTCCAAATCAGACATTTTAGATACTATAGCATCTCAATTCTAATTTGCCCCTTAAGATAGGTATCATTTTGTTTTTGTTTATTTGTCTACTTGTTTAGTGGGTTGTTTAAACTTCCACAGTGGATGGCCACTAATGTCTCTGTTTAGGGTTTTTTCTTCATTTTTATTTTTAATGACATGGTAATCAGTCAATAATTTGTGCTTGGATGCATTGGGTCCACAAGGCTTTCACCCTTTGTTAGAGAGCTTTCTCTGAGGAGTACATTCAAAAGTCAGTCAGGTCTTAAATCTTCCAAAACCTTTTCTTTCTCCTGATCCCATATTGGTCTTTCTAGTACATGTTACCATTTCATCAGTCTCTCAAGGAAGTCTGAGCAGCTTATCTGGTACTTCTATAGTTGTCTCATTTCCTGGTTCTTGTATTCAATCTATGGGTTATTCACATCTTTGCAATCTTAAGCTAACACAGGTACAGGTTCCCCTGTTCATTTCCTTCTAAAATTACCTCTTTTACCAATAATATGAGTATGTTTTTTTGCTTTTTCCCAAATCAAGTCAGCCACCTCTGGCAACATGCCTATTGATGTTCAGGTTTAAGCTGTCACTTTATCAGAAATAGTCAGAGGGGATGAGAACAACCCTGTGCACGAAGTTGCAGAGCCCACTGTCCTCACCAAGCTTCCTGTAGATTTCTTATGAATAAATGCTTCTCAATTTGTTGTTTGTGTTCGGCAGCTTCCAGAGTCCTCAAATGGTTGTTTTTGACTATTTTTCCCAGATTTATACTTGTTGGGGAGATGAGATTTTTATCTTTTCATATTACAATGCCAGAATCCCCACCTCTGGACACCAAATTTAGATTTCCAATATTTCTATGTGAGTAGGATATTTTGACAGCAGAAGGAGGGTGGCTTTTGTAACTCTCTTCAGAGTCTACAAGAAACACATGCTCATAGATATTTAAAATTATATAGTGTTTATATGTATAATGAGTGACACTGAAGTATTTAATAGTTACTGATGAGAGAGGTAAGTTGAAAGAGTTATGGCTAAGCTATAGGTGAGCATGTACACATTAGAGAAAATAATTAGCAAGTGATTAGAAGAATGGTGACTCTGAAAGGGATCCCAAACAAACAAATGCTTTTGGCTATTATCCTCTGGTAAACTTTATTTTTAAGCTCCAGTTGGCCACACCTCAACCCTGTCTAATTATAGCTACAGGGCCATAGTTTCTGTAGCTGATGAAAATACTTCTCAAATGCACCTGATATACAAAGTCTTTTCTCTATTGGATTATTTTTCAGCTAAACTGTAAAGTCCAAATGCTGAAATACCAGTAAGAGAGACAAAAAGTGAATCTGATGAGAAGGTGCTTGGTTGTTGGGATAGGTGGAAAAGATATACCACAGTTTGGAGGCCTAAGAGGAAGTGGTAAAACAATGAACTTGAGCCTTCAAAAACCTATGCTTAGATGTACCATGTGAAAGTTGTGCAATACTGAATAATTCAGTTGTCTTGCCTTTTTTTTAGATTTTATTTTATGAGGTCATTGTAAAGATTAGGTAAGTCTGTATATAGTTACTCATTTGTACCATATTAAGAAACCAATGTATACTAACTGTTATTATTAATGTCTCTTTCTAGTAGTCTATACATTTTTCTTTATTTGTTAAAATCTTGGAGAAAAGGACTGTGGCATTAATTAACATTTGGGGCATGAAGTTCAGAGAGTAGACAGAATGCCTGGATTCTATATTGAGATATTTCCCTCTAGAAATTCACATGCCATGAAAAAAAAACAAAACATAACCTTTGTCATTTATTCAAATCCTCTGAGAAGATGAGAATGTTATTACTATAGTGGAATCTTGAGACCTCTTTGCCAAAGTGCCTCACTGATATATAAAGAATTGAATAAATTAGCTTCTTGCTGTCAGAAGTGATATAGGATATAGAAATAGTGAAAAATGACAGTCAAAATAATACAACCCTTATTCTAGTCAATGATTGTGAAATTCTTTTATATAACTGCATGTCTGGAATATGCATGCCATTTGTGTGTTTTGTTTTGTGTGAAGTGTTTTTGCTGAAAATTTTCATGGATTTTTTTTAGCTCTTCATTCCCATAACATGAATAATTTTTTTTTTTTTTAGTTGGAGTCTCACTCTGTCACTCAGACTGGAGTGCAGTGGCCACTCCCAGCCTCGACCTGCTGGGCTCCGGCGATCCTTCCACCTCACCCTTCCAAGTAGCTGGAACTACAGGCGCACGCTACCACGCCCGGCCAATTTTGATTTATTGTAGAGATGAGGTCTTGCCAAGTTGCCCAGGTGGGTGTCGAACCCGCGGACTCAGGCAATTCACTCACCTCAGCCTCCCAGAGCGCTGGGGTTACAGGCTGAGCCACCGAGCCCAGCAACATGAACAATTTAATTTGGGTAGTTTGTAGTGATCTATACTGCCTCTAAAATAGAGCTATAATTATAATGATAGTAATATATGAAGACCTTAGTTATTTTTTCCATTTCCTCACTAACATTTCTATACTCTGATGTGATAGATAAGTTGATTGACACTAAATATGCTATTTTTCGAAATATAAAAGAACATTTGTATACAGTCATCCCTTGAGGATTGGTCCCAGAAGTTCTGCAGATACCAAAATCCACAAATTCTCAAGATCCTTATATAATGGTATAGTATATGCATATAGCTTATGTACATCTTCACATATACTTAAACCACTTCTAGATTGCTTATAATATCTAACAAAATGTAAGTGCTATATAAATAGTTGTTATATTGAATTAGCTTTTGTTGTATTATATTTCTTGGTGCTTTTTCTTAATGTTTTAAATCTATGATTGACTAAGTTCAAGGATGTGGAACCAGCACATGTGGAGGGCCAACTATATTTAATTGTTTGCTTTCATTTTTGAAATGGCTTAGAATCCCAAATTTTATTTATGTTGGCTTATCCTCTCTTTACCTTCAAGCTAGTTGTTCAGAATTCATCTTCTTTCTTGTAGCATTACTGAACACTCTTCTAAGGTACATTTAAAGCATTAGTTTACTTAAACTTATTTTTTTTAATTTACTTCCTACTTTCATCAGTATTGAGGAAAAGTGCTGTATTAAAATATTTATTTTGGTTATCAAATATTCAATATCTCTTCTTGTTTTCCAGAAACTCCTCATTACTGTAATGAGACACAATGTCATATCTCCAGCAATAGAAATGGAAGGGAAGTGTCCTTTGGTCTCTCTACTTCCAGGGTCATTTAACCCTTGTTTAGCCAATCAAACTTTTCCTCGTGGTCTTTGAATCTAGAGAAAGCACCACAGAGATGAGCTGTGACTGGAGCGCATTTTCTCTTGCCAGAGGCTTAGTAATGAAGGTAGTAGGGAAATTCTGGCTCAATCTTACTGCCAATTTCTGAAATTCCTAGATTATTATTTTCCAAGACTTCTACCAATTTTAGGTTCTTAGGATAAATACCGTTTTTCTTTATACTGCCAGAGTTGAATTCTGTTTCATAAACAAAACAAAAAAATCCTGAATGATACAGTTTTCCTCAAAGCCATTATTGTGTGTTCCACAAAAACACTGCCTAATTCATAATACTGCTTGTACAGTTGCATACATTTGTTCACTCACTCAGTTTTATAACTTGATCCATTAATTTATTGAGTATCACTATGATTTACTATAAAGAACATGAGCTTTTCTAACAGGCAAAACTTGGTTCAAATTTTGACTTCAAAAATTTATATGTGGTCTTGAGTAATTCGGTTCAAAACAAACTGTATAGGAGAAAGATCTATTAATTTAATATTTAAAAATGCATTATTAACTGTGCCTTTAAGCAACTTTATAATCTTGAGCAAATAGCAAGCTCTGATATTATTGATTTTATCTCTAAAGAAAATACTGTCCAAGATTATTTTTAAGGCCCCTTTCTAATTATACAATTCTATAATCAACATAAAATCTAGCCTTATTTTTAAAAACTGTGATTGTGTTTTGAAATCTCCCTTATGGGTATGTATGTGTATATATGCAGGAACTAAGTGTTTTATATATAATAGTTCATTCCATATATATATATATTTTAATTATATGTTGGAAAATTGAAATTGTATATGTTTGTGGGGCACAAAGTGCTGCTATGAATTTAAATACAATGTGAAATTATAAAAGTAAGCAAATTAAGATATCTTTCACCTCAAATAGTTAATATTTTTATGTTGAGAACATTTGACATTTACTCTCAGCAATGCTGAAATGTGCAGTGCTCAATTATTAGCTTTATTTTATACCAGTCTCTTAGTCCTAGAAAAGTATCACTATTGTGACATTTTATGGACTAGATAAGTAGCTCATATGGACCATAGACACACAGGGGAGGGCCAAACCAAGCCTGCCAGATCTATCCCCCATGCTCTCCAGCCAGGAACTCTCTACTCTCCTTTCATCTTATCCTAAGCTAACTTGTCTTTAATTGACCCTTTCAAGTGTCAGTTTAAAGTTTATTTCCTCTGGGAAACTTTCCTAAACCTTTTCCACCTTCTGCTTCTAAACTAGTTTGGGCTTTTGCATTAATAGACACTTACCACATGTTCTACTTCTGTGTAGCACTTATCATACTTGTCACTAAATAGTTATTTTCATTATTACTCAATTAAGCTTCATGATAGCAGAGTCTTGCTCTTAATTGTATTTCTAGTACCTTGCCAAGCCCACAGTGGACACACAATAGATAATTGTTGAATTAGAAGAATGAAAGTTACTAACAAAATAAAAGCCTATGCATCTGATTCCAACTTCTGGATCTCTCTACTCAACTGTGCTGACCAGATAAAGGGCTTAAGCTTCAGAAATCCATTATGTGCAATAAAGCCTTTTCAAGATTTGCCATGATTTTGGATCACAGCTTCTTTCTTTTCCTAATGTCCTGGGAATCACATATTATATACCTTGGCCAGCATCTCAACCTGCAGCTGCTTTCATTGTTCATTCAGGGGCAAGCTTATCCATCTTTCGATGATTTGAATAGGGTAGAATGGCTTTGTTTTGTATAAATAATGATAATATGACATTTAAGGAAACCCTAGAGTTATGAGTCAATGCATAGAAGCAATTCCAGAATCTATCACTCTAATTAAAGGAATAATTCTCTAAGGATTGAATTCACAATTCCCAGGAACTGGTAGATAGCATTGGCACTCAGACTAGGGTCCAGGGATAATGTAAAAATGAAAGCCAATATAAATCATCCCTTTATGAGAAAATGAATAGCACTGTCAACCAGATAAAACGTGCATTTGTAAATGACTTCAAGTGCCAAATAATTTGTCAGTTTCCCAAATCTTTGTAAACAACTAGAGGGCCTAATATTTTCCAGGTACTCAGTCAATGTTACTGAATTGCAGATTGACTGAAATAATTATACTTAAGAGAGCCATTTATCCACTATATATCCCTTATTGATATTCAAAGCGTACAGAAAGAGTATTAATTTAATTCAAAATGTTGAAGGATAAGCATAAATGTGCTTATAAAAGAGACAAAGCCCAAAATACTTTTAAAAAGTGACTAAAGAACATTAAATTACCATAGACACAGTGCATAGGGATTTCACAAGACATGTGATACACCTGTATTCCTCTGTGAAAAAGATGGAGGAATGTAAATGCATGATACCACAGAAGGAGTTCAACTAGATTAAACAACAGTTCAATTTTTTCGTTTTTTGTATTTTGTTTTTTAAGGAACATTAACCAATTCCAATCTCCTTGGATAAAATGGAGTATATCCAGGTGACTAAGATGGTGACGGTGAAGTGCCTGACATCCAGTGTGTCTGTGCTCATTCACTCATGAACATGGGATGTTGCCTTTCCTATATTTTGGATGACTTGAAGGTTCACTGTCAGAATTCCACCTTTCTCTCAATCAAATATAACCAATGGCAGCTAAATTGGAGAAAAACAATAATAAAAATACTAGAACATAAGACGGACTTTGGTGATACAGACTTGCAGAGCTGCAGTGAGAGACTTGCTTGACTTCAGGTCCAGAAACTTGCAAAGACAGCTGGGGGTTAGCCCATGCTGGATAATGAGATTAAAGATATTCCCTTGGAAGGAAAGGATAGGTCAAGCCTCACTTCTTTTATGGCTAAACCATATGTAACCTAGAGAAGAAATTAAGTTAGGCCACCAACTATGATGTTGCCAATACTATTTTATGATTCTTTGATTTGCTTGTTGATGTCTCTCTAGCTGACTCCTTTTTGTTCTTGTGTTTTCATCATTTATTTCTCTCTTTCTTTCTTGCCATTCCTTCTCTCACTGTGTCACTCTTCTCCCAAATCTTTTTCTCTCACACAAAATTTCTCACATTTGCTAGCAGACACACTATTATTTGACCCAGAAAAATTAGTATTAGTAAAACTAATGACTACAAAAAAAGAATGACTTGAAACAATTTATTTTGACCAAACATTGATTAATAAATTGAGTTTTAATTAGTAAATTAATTGGAAAACAATTTGCACTAATGAAAAAAAATTGTACAACAAACAAAAATATTTTAACTGGGGTATATAGAAAATCAATCAGCAAAATAAAATGAACTAAAGGAATCTTTTCTAGAAACAAAGTGTTCAGAATTACACTTGTTTGTGTTTATATTATTTACATGTTTTGTTCAAGAACTCTCAGAGTTAGAAACTTCTTCATATCCAAATCCATAGAAATTATTATTATTATTATTATTATTTTATTTATTTATTTATTTATTTATTATAAAGATGTGGGGTACAATTCAGGGTTATGTATACAAACATTGATCATGCAGGTACCTTTGTTGATGAGGTATGTCCCTCCCTTCCCTAGCAGTTTCCACCAACTGCCAGTCCCACCCTCCATAGAAATTATTAAAAACTTATTTTAGAAGTCAAACTAGATAATCTCTAAAATCATTTTTATTTTAAAGTCTTGTTTTTCTATTTCTCATTATTCCAATAAAAAGTTTCTCATGAGATATAAAGGCAATGTTCCTTGGTAAATTGGTACATTTTATATGCCAACATTTTAAAACTTTCACAGCTCAGTGGCATGAGACTTAAACACATCCTGATCTTTAAAGAAAACATAAACATATGGGATTTTGCAGAGGGTTTTCAAACTTAGGTTGCCATAGAGCCAACAGAAAATTGTCCATAAAAAAGAAAGAAGTTTATTATAAAAAGAAAAAAGTTATAACTTTGTTCCCATTTGTAAAATGGATATTTTTTATCAGATCACAGTTGTCTTTTATTTTGTCTGAAAATGTTCATCTCCAGTAGAGAAAATGAGAATGTTTCAATCTTGTAAAGATGTGCAGCTGCTCATGCCAGTATTAGTTTTCCCTGCTGAGGAGATCCAAGGTGCATGATTCAATCAAACCATCACCAAGGCCCAGCTGTGATCATGTAAACGAAACACTTGCCTGGGAGGTCTGGATTCTTCTCAATTTTTTTTCAGAGTGCAAAAGTTTTTCTTCCAACTGAGGAAGAAAATTTCCAACTATTACTTTCACTCAGGAAGTAATTGAGTAGATGCTGCACTGGTTCTTTGGAAAAACAGAAGTAGATTTAAGTGGAGAGAAATACTAATCATTTTATACACTCCATGCCAAAGCTTAATGTATATGTAAGAACCAGCTCAAAACATCTTCTGTTATACATCAGTGTGAGGGTCCAGCCCCTTGCAAGGGTCGTGTGGTTTCCTGAATGAAAGACGGATAGGTAAAAGATGAAAACATTATACTCGGACACCTGCTTCCTGAACAGATGACGTTTAATGTTGGCTAATGGAAAGCTTTTATACTATTTGTAAAGGGGCAAGACAAAAAAAATTCCTTCACGTACATATCCTCTAAAAGTTACCCCCATCTAGTGGTCTTAGCAACAAACAAGTCAAGAACCCTATAAACATTCAGACAATGAGTCTTATTCAAAAAGCCAAAAATGATAGTTTTAGTCCAAAGTCCCGAATTACAGTCCTTGAACTGTCTGCAGAAAGTTTTCAAGTGTAAAGTTCTTCATGTAGCAGTAGTTTTCCTTCTGGGGCTTCTATGACCTTCAGAGCTTTGTAATCGCCTTTCTTGTCCAGGTGTCTTCGTTACTTTTCTCTTATCCTGCAGTGTTTATTTCTAAAGAGAACTCAAAAGAAACTTTTAGTAATGTTTCCCAGGACCCCAAGGTTGCTTTCTGTATTTAGTTAATTTATCATAAATCTAATTAATATATTGTGAATTCAGTGAAAACCCACTCTATAAACATTTACTTAAAATCTTAACTATAGAATTAAGTAAAAACCTTAATGATTAATCTTTATCCTAAGTCAATGAAAACAGTGATATAAATCACCTACATAACTCCTAGATAAGTGTTAGAACTTATAATGAATTCATAATAAACTTACTGTAAACTTGTACTACTAAAAACCTTATGTCTAAACACTAAACTACATAATTCTGAATCAAATAAGGAGTAAATATACTTATATCATTTATTACTTAAGCAATATCTAGTAACTTATAACCAAGTGAAAGAAAGCATTCTTGATATGCTTCAGAGTTTAATCCTTGTATATGTTTAAAAAAGCCAAATGGCATAGTGGGAAATGGAAAAATGAACCATGACATTCTCAGGTTAGCTGTGAGTACTTCACATAAACATGCCATTTTCTTCTTCCACGACTGCGCAGAATTTTGTCAGCTGTACCAACAGCAAAGATGGAAGACAGAAGGGCCTCAGCTACCCGGGCTCGCTTTGCGGCCGGGTGTCCTCAGCGCACCTGGACTTTGTCAATCAGGTGGGCCTCCAAGGCTGGCTCCCAACACATCAGATAAAAAGAATAGCTTTGCTGTGAATGAGTATGTTCTGAGGCTTACTCAGACCTTTTTTGCGATGTCTGTCTAGTCTTATTAGCCTATCTTTCTTTATGAGAACTCCTCGTCACCTATCTCTCCCTCACACACCCAACAGTTATCTATTCATGTAATCCGCTTCCTTTTTTTTGGTATGCACAAAAAACCTAAACTCCTAAATAAACATATCTTGTTCAAGTTTGTTAATGTAGAAGTCATTATTTATGCAAGGATTGCATTTATAGTAGTGTTATATTTGTAAGCACGATCACTACTTGTTTATGATGAGCTAGGGCAACTCAGTATGTCCAGATATTTTCTCGCAACAAAACCTTGTTATTAAGAATATTAAATCAATCGGGATGGTAGGAGTATAGATGACATCTATGAATTAACCTTGCAAAGAGTGTTAGTGGATGTCTTCATATACTTGGATAACTAGCTCAAAAACACCAAGAAGTATTTATTTAAAGTCAAAAATTTGTCTCAATGAACATACATTAAAGAGAAACAGAGATCGTATCCCTGTTATCTTTGCATCTCCTAAAAAATAGAAATTATCAGAATTCCATGCATTTGAAAGAATCTCGGCATTTGTTAAATAGCTGAATGTCTTATCAGTCATGATAGTAAATGGTTTCAAGAAACAGAAAATCTGGCAAAATGGCCTAAACAAATAACGAGTTGTTGTTGTTGTTTTTCTCTCACAAAGAAAAGGATTAAAAGTAGTCCAGAGCCAGTCTGCTGATAAGAAAATCAAGATTGTATCTAGGCATATTACCTCTTCCCAAATGAAGGAAGGGCAGAATGGCTATAGAAAGGGCAATGAAGAGACAGAACTATAAAGAGACAGAACTTTCCAGATATAGATATCCAGTGGGTAGATGGCTGACAGGCTGAAGGATCCCACACTCCGAAATGACAGAGAAGGCTCTTCTTCATCTCGTCTGAGGAACTTAAATTTACCCACCTTTCATTGAAGAGGCCATTCTAGGTCATTACTGTCACAGGTGTTTCCATGTATCTGGAATGCCCAGTATTTCTCCCTTTTTAACCTCGAAAATTGTCATAAAGACTCAAATAAGGTGTCATCACACCACATGGAAGCCTTATCTTACTCCATCAGAAACAATTTGTTGACTACCTCCAAGAAAGTGAGCTCACTGAAAGCATGAGCTCTGTCTTATTTTTATTTTCAATACTTAGACCAATGCCTTGGTGGCTTATTTAATTAAATTTCACATCTGGAGTGTAAACATTACATATTTCTGGATATAGTTCATGAATGAATGACCATCTCACATGATAATAATAGGGTTAATAATAGGGCTAGAGTAATAATAGGCTAATAATAGGGCTAGAGTAATATGGAAAGGGATCCAAATCTTTTTTCCAGTTTTAGAGCAGTTCAAATAAATAGATGAATGGAAACCCACATTCCAATGTTGTAAACCACTAAGCAAAGTTCACAAAATCAAATATCCCTGGGTGATGAGAGGCAAACAAATATAGAGAGATCAAGTCTTGGGAATAAATGCGGTAGGTATGAATACACCACACCTAAAAACATTTAAATTTTTACATTCAAGAATGTGTAATCACTTAGCTGGTCAAACAAAACTCATCTGTAGCTAAATTGTATAATTGGGTCAACAGAACATTTGGCAAAGGACATTATTAGACATGTTAGTCAAAAGTTCTTTAGAAAGCCTTTTTTTATAATTTATTTATTTTTAACTGACAAACAATAATTGTATATATATATTGTGGGGTACCATGTTTTGATCTGTGTATACATTGAAGAAAGAGTACATCAAGCTAATTAACATATTCATCACCACATCAAGTTATAATTTTTGTGTGTATGTTGGAACATTCACAATCTATTTTTTCAGCAGTTTTAAAATATCCAATATATTATAATTAACTGTGGTCACTATGCAATGCCTAGGTAAACTAAAGCATTCCTCCAGTCTAACTGAAACTTTGTACCCTTTGGTCAATGTCTCCTCTTTCCCCATTCCTTTTCTCCACCCCTATCCTCTGGTAATCATCTTTATAATCTCTGTTTTATGAGATCAGCTTTCTTAGATTCCACATATGCATGAGATCAAATGGCACTTGTCGTTTTGTGCCTGTCTTATATCACTTGGCATGATGTCCTCAGGGCCATCCATGTTTTTGCAAATGACTTTTATGTTATTACTTTAAGAATAAACAGCATTCCATGGTGTGTATATATACAAATTTTCTTTATTCATCCACTTGGACACTTAAGTTGTTTCTGAATTTGAACCTCCATTCTATTTTTCGAAATGGCTGTGTAATTTATACTTCTATCAACAGTGCACCAAACTTCCCTTTTTCCACATCTTCGTCAACATTGGTTATCGTTTATCCATTTTCTAACAGGTGTGAGGTACTATATTATAGTTTAATTTTCATTTCTCTGATGATTAGAGATGTTGAACCTTTTTTCATGTATCCGTAGGCCTTTTTATTTGTATATCTTCTTTTGAAAAATGTCTGTTCAGGTACTTTGCCTTTTTTTTTTTTTGTGGGGCAGCTCATTTATTTTCTGCTTATGGAGTTGTTTGGGTTTCTTATATATTTTGAATATTAGCATTTTAACAAACATATGATTTGTAAATATTTTTCCCAATATTTGGATTGTCTCTCTGCACTGTTAATTATTTCCTTCACTGTGTAGAAGTTTTTTAGTTTGATGTAATCCCATTTGTGTAGTTTTACATTTGCCGCCTGTACTTTTGAAGTCCTTTCTAAGAAATCATTGCGCAGGTCAACATCATGGAGATTTTCCCATATGTTTTCTTCTAGTAGCTTTATAGTTTCAAGTCTTATGTTTAAGTTGAGTTAATTTTCAGTTAATTTTTGTATATGGTGTGTTCAACAAAGGCTGAATGAGTTTACATTCCCCCCTCCCAACAGTGTGGAAGCATTCCCTTTTCTCTGCTGTCTCACCGACACCTGCTGTTTTTAGTGAAAGTCATCCTTACCAGTGTGAGTTTTTATCTCATTGTAGTTTTGATGTACCTTTCTCTGATGGTTAGTGAGGCTGAGCATTTTTTCATGTTTGCTGATTGCTTATATCTTTCATTGAAAAATGTCTCTTCATGTCCCTTGCCTACTTTTTAATGGGGTTATTTATATACAGGTGTGTGTATGTATGTGTGCATAAATATATACATATATGTATGTATATATCTATATAATTTTCTGTTAGTTCATTTGAGTTCCTTGTAGATCCTGGATGTTAGACCTTTGTCAGGTGCGTAGCATGGAAATATATTTTTGCCATTCTGTGGGTTTTCTCTTTATTCTCTTAATGATTTATTTTGTTTCGCAAAAATTTTTTAAAAGTCATACATATCTATTTTAGATTTTGTTGCATTTGCTTTTAAGGTCTTAGACATGAATTATTTTCTTACTCTGATGGCCAAGAGTGTGTTCTCTGAGTTTTCTTCTAATATTCTTATAGTTTGAAGTTTCACTTTTAAGACCTTGATCTATTTTGGGGTTAATTTTTGTATATGGTGATAGGTAGGGGTCCAATTTCATTCTTCTGCATTTGGTTAGTCAGCTTTCCCAGCACCATTTTCTAAATATGATTTTTTTTCCCAATGTTTATTTCATCAGCTTTATCAAAGATTAATTGGTTGAAATTTATTCCCAGATTCTTTGTCTCCTTTCATTGGTCTATGTGCCTATTCCTGTACTAGTGCCATGCTATCTTGGTTACTGTAACCTTGTGGTATAGTTTGAAGTCTGGAAGTGTGACGCCTCACACTTTATTTCTTTTTGCTGAGAATCAATTTAGCTATTATAATTTTAGCTATTTTTTCACTTCTACATGAATTTCTGTATTGTCTTTTCTAAGTCTGTGAAAAATGATGCTGGCAATATGACAGAAATTGCATTGAATCTGAAGATTGCTTTGGATAGAATGGACATTTTGAAGATATTGATCCTTCCAATCCATGAGCATGGAATGCTTTTCCATTTGTTTATGTCATTCTTGATTTTCTTGAGTAGTTCTCATCATGAAGGTCTTTCATCTCTATGGTTAGGTGGATTTCAAACTATTTTGTTTATATTTACTTATTTACTTACTTGCTTTCATGGCTCTAGTGAATGGGATTGTGTTGGCTTTGCTTTGTTTCATTTTATTTAATTTGGTTCTCAGTCTGCTTGTTGTTGGTATACAGAAATGCAACTGTCTTTTGAGTGTTGATTTTGTAAACCAAGACTTTAATGAAGTCTTTTTTCAGTGCAAGGAGATTTTTGACAGGTTCTCTAGGGTTTTAGGTATAGAATATAGAATATAGGTTTAGAATCATATCTTCTTTAAAGTGAGATAACGTGAGTTCCTCTTTACTTAATTTCTTTCTCCTGCCTGATTGTTCTGACTAAGAATTTCAGTACTATGTTTTATAAAAGAGAGTGAGAGTGGGCATCTTTGTCTTGTTCCAGTTCTTATGGGGAATGTTTCCAGTTTCTGCCCATTAAGTATAATGTTGGCTGCGGGTTTGTCGTTGATTGTTCTTATTATTTTAAAAATTATTCCTTTAATGTCTAGGTGTTCAAGGGTTTTATCAAGAAGGGAATTTGGATTTTATCAAATGCTTTTTCTGCATCTAATAAGATAATCATGTGGTTCTTGGTTTTACACCTGTTTACATGGAATACATTTATTGATTTATGCATGTTGAATCACACTTGTATTTCAGGAATGAAGCCTACCTGGTCATGATGGATGACTGTTGAAATGTGTTATTGGATGAAAATTCCTAGAATCTTGTTGAGAATTTTCACATCTTTGTTCATCAGGAAAATTGGCCTATAGTTTTCTTTTCTTGATGAATATTTGACATTTGGGTGGTATTGACTTTATAGAATAAGCTAAGGAGAATTCTTTCCTTTTCAATTACCTGGAATACTTTCAGTAGAATTGATATTGGCTCTTCTTTTAATTCTTCTAGAATTTAGCTAAGAAACCATCTAGCCCAGGGTTTTGTTCGTTTGTTTGTTGGGGAGGTTTCTTTTCTTTTTTTTTTTTGAGTTGGAGTCTCACTCTGTCACCCAGACTGGAGTGCAATGGCTGCTCCCGGCCACCGCAGCCTCGACCTGTGGGGCTCTGGCGATACTTCCGCCTCAGCCGGGGAGGTTTCTTATACCTGAGTTGATTTCTTAGATTGTTATTGGTCTATCTAGGGTTTAAATTTCTTCCTGTTTCAAGTTGAGAGGTAATGTGGTGCCAGGAATTCCTCCACTTCCTCTAGATTATTCTAGTTTATTTGCAAACACATGTTTGTAGTAATCTCTGATAATGTTTGGAGTTTCTTCAGGGTCAGTTGTGACACTACCTTTTCCTTTCTAAACGTGTTTATTTGATCTTTTCCTCTATCTTTTCTTTGTCAGTCTGGCCAAGGGTCTGTCAATATTATTGATCCTTTTAAAGAACCAGCTTTTTGTCTCATTCTTTTCTATAATTTTTTTATCTCTACTTCATTTAACTATGAATTTATTTAAATAATTTTAATTTTGTCTACTAATTCTAGGATTAGATTGCTCTTGACTTTCCAGTGCCTCTAGGTATGACGTAGGCTCTTTACTGGACATTCCTCTATTCTCTTGATAAGCACAGACAATGTTATAAACTTCCCTCTCAGCATCACTTTCATGGTATCCCAGAGATTATGGTGTGTTATGTCTTTGTTTTCATTTGTTTCCAGGAATCTTTTTATTTCTGTCTTCATTTCTGTTCTACTCTAAAAATTGTTCAGAAACATGTTGTTTAATTTCCATGTATTTGTGTGCTTTACAGGGCTCCTGTTGGCGATGATAATTTGTTTTTATTCCATTTGGTCTGAGAAGATGCTTAGTATAATTTCAACCTTTTAAAATGTGTTTACCCTTGATCTATGAGTTGGTATGTGATTGATCTTTAAGTATGTTCCATGTACTGATAAGAAAAAATGTTTACACTATGGTTATTGGGTGAAGAGTTCTGTAGATGTCTATTAAATCCAGTTGGTCAAGTGTTGAGTTCAGGATCTAAATTTTCTTGTTAGTTTTTTGCTTCAGTAATCTATCTAAGGCTGTTAGTAGGATATTAAATCTCCAGTTATAATTGTATGGCTGTCTATGTCCTCTCTTAGTTTAATTAGCAATAGTTTTATAAATCTGGGTGTTCCTATGCTGGACATGTATATATTCAAGACAGATGTGCCTTACTGGTGGATTGAGCCTTTTATTATTATATACTGTCCATCAGTGTCCTCTTTAAAATTTATTGATTTAAAGTCTGTTTTTTCCTGATATAAGAATAGCTACTCCTATTCTTTTTTGTTTTCCATTTTCCTGGAAGATCTTTCTCCAATTCTTTACCATGAACCTGTCTGTGTCATTTGCAGTGAGATGAGTTTCCTGAAGGCAGTAGATGGATAGATCATGTTTCTTTATCTAATTTTCCACTGTATGCTTTTTAAGTTGCATATTCAGTCCATTGATGTGTAAGTTAATTATTGATATACAGACGTTTATTCCTGTCATATTGCTTTTAAGAGGTTCTTTGCATTTTAGGTTTTGTGGTTGATTTGTATGATCTGTTAACTTTGTGCTTGCCTGTGCTTTTGCAATGGGTGAAATCATTCTTTTGTTTTTGTGCTTAGAACTTTCTTAAGCATCTCCTGTAGGATTAGTCTGGAGGTGGCATATTCTCCTAGGGATTGGATGTCTGGGAAGGATTTTAATTCTTCTTCATTAATAAAGCTTAACTTGTTGGGATAGAAAAATTTTGGCCAGGATTGCTTGTCTTTAAGAAGGTTAAAAGTGGGAACTCAATCCCTCTGGCTTGGTTTCTGCTCAGAAGTCTGCTGTGATTCTGATGGGTGTTCTATGGTGAGTGGTTTCTCCCTTTTCTCTAGCTGCCTTCAGGATTTTTTTCTTTCATTCTCACTTCACAATAAAGGATTATTATGTGACTTTGGGATAGCCTTCCCATGTAATATTTTACAGGAATTCTCTTGCATCTTCATGGATGCCTCCCTAGCAAGTTAGGGAAAATTTTCCTGAATGATCTCTTAGAAGACTTGTTCCAGGGTGTTCTCAGTTTTTCATTCTGTCTCAGGGATGCCAATCAGCTATAGTTTTAGTCTCACTACATAATCCCAAACTTCTTGTAGGCTTTGCTCATTTTCCTTGAACTTTTTCTCCTTTTTTTGTTTTTGTTTGTTTGACTGGGTTAATTCAATAGTTTATTTCTCAAGCTCTAAGATTCTTTCCTCTGCCTGGCCAATTCTGCTTTTCAGACTTATCATTGTGCTTTAAAATTCCAGGAAAGTATTCTGAATTTCCAGGAGTTCAGATTGGACTTTTCTTATATTGACCCACTCAGCATTTGTTTCCTGCACTGTTTTTGTTGCCTGGATGATCTATGCTTCCATCTTCTCCCAGCTTTCCTTGACTGTCTTTACTACCCATAGTCTGGATTCTATATCTGTCATTACAGACAGGTTACTCTGGATGGATTTCATTGCTTGGGATATGGAAGGTCCTTTTTTGGATGTCATCTCATTAAGGCTTTGGTATTGCCAGTGTTTGGGGGTTTTTTTTGACTCTTCCTCATCTGTGAAGACAAACTCTTCTCTTTATTTTTAACTTTTATTTTATTTTATTTGTTTGTTAGATAAGTTTGGTACTGTTGAGGTAGCCTTTTGTGGGATTTTATGTATGTATTTAATTTTTATCTAACATGATGCTCTTTTGATGTGGTGCACTCACCCATCTCCTGGAGGTGGTAGTTTGTAAAGGTCCAACAACTGTGGGTCCACTGCTCTTCTGAGTCTAGCTGCCCTATGAGGTTGCCACAGTTTGGTTGGTGCTGGAGGGTACCTGCAAGATATTTAGTGATGGAAAGGTGAAAAAACTGAATTATAAGATGACTAACATCTCTGCAGGACCTTTTAGAGAATCTCTCTGATGGCTCAGTCAGTAGACTAGCTTCCAAGATGCACTGTGGCATAAGCCTTGTTTTTATCTCCTTCCCAAGGGCTGAATTATTATAGCGGATGTTGTTATGGATTATGCCAGTTGACTTCCAGCTAGGAGGTGGTGCTTGCCGAAGACAGTCAGCTGTGATGGTGGCTTTGGGCTTTTTTGCTTGGTCTTTGTTTTCTCAGGGAAGTGCGCAGATGACCCAGAGGATGGGTAGGGTTGTGGAAACTCTCACAGTTTTTTAGTTTCTGGGCTGCTGAGGGGGGTAATGGGAAAAACTAGTCAAGGAGAGCCATATCAAACTGAGTCACTCTCCAGTTCCCCACCTGTGATCATGACTGACTATCCCAGTGGGAAATTGGTTCTCTGGCTGCTGTGGCCATGCTGCAGCGATGGCTGAGCCACTTCTGTTGTACAAAAGAGTTCACATAGGGAAAAAGGGCTGTCAGGATGACAGCCTCCCCAAACCACCCACTGCCATCAACTCCCCTTTCCTTGTCTGAGGCTGACTGCACTCAGGACTCAAAGTTTCTTTCTGAAGCAACATTTTTCTTTTGGGGTGGAATCAGTTGGTCTGTGTCCCAGCTCCCCAGCAAGGCATACTCAGTGAGAATCTGGAGAGGTGATGGGCTTTGTGGTCACTGTGGTAGAGCTACAGGAATGGCAGTGCCAACCATTGCACAGAAGTGTTTACATGGGGGAAACAGGTTAATAGGATGATAGTACTTCCTGGCTTCCCTTTCCTTGCTAGAGGCTATCTGCATTCAGAACTTGAAAGTTCTTCCAGCAACACTCTACTGCTACAGCTTGCCCCGAACCAGAGTGACATGTAGTGGTGGAACCTCCCCTTGGGGCAAGTGAAGATGACTGGGCTGGGGTTCTCTCCTGGCCTGGGAGCTGGTTGCCAAGTACAACCTGCAGTGAATGAGTTCTAGGGGATGGTTTGGCCATAGAAGTTCATAGTTCATATGGGTTCCCAGCTCCTTGTAGCCTATGGCATCTTGCCACTGTGCCATATCTAGGCTGTTTCTGTGAGGGACTAGAGTCCAGTGAGACTCAGGGGATCCTTCCAGTGCATGGTGGAGCAAGCGCTGAGTTCCTAATTTCCTGCACTTACAATTTCCCATATCCAGAGGCTACTCTCTGTTTCTGACACGATCCAGGTGGGAGGGACCTTTCTGTCTCCGAAACAGGCTGCCTGTTGTCTCTCCTCCCTGTTCTCTGTGGATAATAAATTTTAAAAATCATTCTTGTGTTTGCTTTACACCTAGCTTATTTAAACCCAAAGTAAAATTAGAGGAAAATATAATAAACTAAACTTATTTCTAACATTTGTCATAATATCTTAAAATCTAAAGCCATTAAAATTCAAAAATTTTTAGCATTCAGAATGTGTATTTCACGTAAGAAGAAATTTCAGGAAAGAAACAGTTTGCCAGAAGAAAGAGTTATTTTTCTTTTGTTTTTCTTACCCTGATATACATTTCCTAGTATCTTTAAAGCTATATAAACTGATCATTACTAAGACAATTCAGTTGGAGACTAGGTGCTAATAGCCTAAACATTTGGTTAATCATTCTTGGTGATCATGTTTCATGTCTTTAAGTCTTTATCTCAAAATATATTTATTCTCTTAATTTTTCAGAAACAAAAATAATATTATCACATAGTATAGAATGAAAATTGTGAACGGGTGCTTGAAAAATTGAAATGAAGCCAAATTCATTTCACAAAAAGAAAATCATCAGCAGTAGAATCATCTCAAACATGATTCAGTATTAAATTTGATTTTCAAGATAATGCAGTCATACCATTGGTCCAAATATGGAACAACCACACACAATAAATCTCATATAATTATGCTATCGCACAAATATTAGTCATTTTCCCACACATGCTCTCCAGGTTACTATAAAATGAAAAATCCAAAATAGTTTGAGGGGTAAAATTTCAAAGGAATATCTGGAAAATGGCACAGCAATATATCTAAGCTTCTGCTTTACTGACTTTAAATTAGATATATAATTTTAAATTATGGAAACCAAGTTGGAAGCAAGATAGCGACGGCATAGGTGAACTGGTGAGATTCTCTGAACGTGAGTTCCCAAAAAGGCTATTACCTCTCTTCCCCCATCCCCTAGCCCACCACCAACCATGCTGGTGCCAGGCCCAGGAACTTCAGTCCCACGCAGGGCCAGATATTGCGTCCCCCCCCCACTGCTGCTGTTCTACTGCATGTGTGGAAGTCTCCGGTTCCAGCCCCCTCCAGATCCCTCCCTGGCTGCATTGTCTCCAGCCCGGCACCCAGCACCAAGCCGCCGGTCACACAGGGAGACTCTGGGCACCCGCCCCTCAGAGACACCGGTCCCATTCCTGGCTAAAGTACCCTACAGGGGGCCCAGCACCACTCTTGCTGCTCACCGCCTGCCCTTTGGAACTTTGGAGCTCTGGAACTCTGGGCCCACTCTGGCTGAGGCACTCAGCGCAAGACCCCAAGCCAGAGGACCCAGACAAGCGGAGAAAAACAGATCTGCTTAAACTACCTTGCTATTCTCCAGGCAGAGACTTCCATTGCCCCGCCCACCTATCAACAAACTTTACCTCAGTTCCTAAGGCAACAGTGCAAAACAGGAGACAAAGCCTCACCCCAACGCCGCAATGAAAAACAAAAGGGAGAGGCCGGAATCGGAGATCAGAGAAGTGACTCTAGTCTGATCACAAATTTTGACTTATGATTTTATCATTGAAACTGTTGGTTTAGATCACGTTTGGTGTTTACCTTCTGACTTACACTGTTTCTTGATTTTTTTGGCCTGTCTCTGTGTAGCTATCAGTACTCTTTAGGGAATCTTTCTTACCTGTCTTTCTTCACTTCTTCCCGGCCCTGTGTCTCTTTCTCACCTGATAGTTGGTATGTATATCTGTTTTCCCTCTCGCATTTCTCTCTTTCGCTTATTTTGACTTACGATTTTATCATTGTAACTGTTGGTTTAGATCACATCTGTTGTTTACCTTCTGACTTATACTGTCTCTCGATTTTATTGGCCTCTCTCTGTGTAGCTATCAGTACTCCTTAGGGAATCTTTCTTACGTGTCTTTCTTCACTTCTTCCTGGCCCTGTGTCTCTTTCTCACCTGACAGTTGGTATGTATATCTGTTTTCCCTCTTGCACTTCTCTCTTTCACTTTTTTGACTTATGATTTTATCATTGTAACTGTTGATTTAGATCACGTTTGTTGTTTACCTTCTGACTTACACTGTTTCTCGATTTTATTGGCCTGTCTCTGTGTAGCTATCAGTACTGTTTAGGGAATCTCTCTTACGTGTCTTTCTTCACCTCTTCCCGGCCCTGTGTCTCTTTCTCACCTGATAGTTGGTATGTATATCTGTTTTCCCTCTCACACTTCTCTCTTTTTAACTCCCTACTGACCCCCCCTTCCTCCATTATTTTCCTCTTTTATACGCCCCCTTTTTAAATCTACGGACCAAGACTACATACTGCTGAATAGATAGACTGTAAAGCAGAGGGAAAAGTGAACAAAGTCAGAAGACCCTCATAAGGAAGAACAGGTCATTGCAGAAGAGAAAGAAAAGCAACCCCACCTTCCCTCAAAAACAGAATTGAAAAAGGGGAGGGAAAGGGGGAGAGGGAGAAAAATCTACAAAATGAAGAAAACCCAAAAGAAGAGTATGGGTCTCTCCCAGACACCTGAGAGAGCAGACACTGAGAAAACTGACTTTGGAATGCAAACAATGAAAAGCACCCAGAATGAAGGGTTTCAAACTGCAAATGTAGATATCAAAACAATAATGGAGAAATTAAAAAGAATTGAGGAGACACAAGAAGAAACTAGGAAGGAACTGATGTCTGAGATAACAGTAATAAAGAATACTGTGAATGAAATAAATAACAAACTGATAAGCATGGAAAGCAGAATTACCCAAGCAGAAGAAAGAATCTCAGAGCTTGAGGACCAAATATAGAAATAACCCAAACTCTTAAAAACACAGAAAATATGCTCAAAAAGACAGAACAAAACCTTCAAGAGATGAGTGACTACCTCAAGAGGCCTACCTAGAGTAATCGGACTCCCTGAGCAGAAAGAGAAACAGAGACCACATTGACAACTTTCCATGAGATCATTCAAGAAACTTCC
>NW_007076955.1:0-465 GCF_000164805.1 Carlito syrichta | reverse complement strand
AGATCACCAAAATAAAAGCCCAAAGCCAGGACATAGAAGACAAAAAGATAATACAAAAAATCAATGAAACAAAAAGCTGGTTATTCAAAAGGGTAAACAAGATAGATGGTCCCCTAGTTAGACTGACCAAGAAAAAACCAGAAAAAAACCAAATAAGCACAATCAGAAACACAAAAGATGAAGTCACATCTGACCCTGAAGAAATACAAAAGATCACTAGAGACTACTACGTACACTTGTATGGAAACAAACTTGAAAACCTTAAGGAAATGGAGGACTTTCTGACATCACACAACCTAACTAAGTTGGAACAAGAAGAAATCGAGACCCTAAATAAACCAATAACAATCAAGGAAATCAACTACATAATAAGAAAACTTCCTACAAAAAAAAGCCCTGGACCACATGGCTTTCCAGTAGAATTCTACAAGACATTTAAGGAGGAGCTGATACCAATCCTACTGA
>NW_007076954.1:0-575 GCF_000164805.1 Carlito syrichta | reverse complement strand
GCAAATCAAAACCACACTGAGATTCCACCTAACCCCAGTCAGA
Source organism: Carlito syrichta (assembly GCF_000164805.1). Classification (NCBI taxonomy): domain Eukaryota; kingdom Metazoa; phylum Chordata; class Mammalia; order Primates; family Tarsiidae; genus Carlito; species Carlito syrichta. The sequence goes on along the minus strand of NW_007076954.1, from coordinate 532 downwards.
ATGGCAATTATCAACAAGTCAAAAAATAACAGCTGCTGGAGAGGGTATGGTGAAAAGGGAGCACTTCTACACTGTTGGTGGGAGTGTAAACTAGTGCAACCTCTGTGGAAAGCAGTGTGGCGATTCCTAAAAGCTCTAAATACCAACCTCCCATATGACCCCGCAATCCCCCTACTGGGAATATATCCTGAAGAACACAAATCACTCTATATAAAAGATACCTGCACACGCATGTTTATCGCAGCGTTGTTCACAATAGCAAGAACCTGGAAACAGCCATGCTGCCCGTCAAAAGAGGACTGGATTTAAAAAATGTGGTACATATGTACGATGGAATACTACGCAGCCATAAAAAAGAACAAAATCATGAATTTCGCAGCAACCTGGATGGAACTAGAGTCTATAATACTGAGTGACCTCTCACAGAAACAAAGATCCAAGTATCACATGTTCTCATTCATATAATGGACCTTAAACATCCAATGCAATACTATACGAAAATGACTGACCGTACTGGGAAACTATGGTGGGG
>NW_007076953.1:0-650 GCF_000164805.1 Carlito syrichta | reverse complement strand
CATTGATTCTATTAGTTTAATGACTTAATTCTATTCCTACTGTATTGTTCCCTTTTTTCTATTTTCCTTTTCCTTCTCCTTTCTTCTCTCTGTAAACCATATCTTTGTATAGAGGAACAGCACACTAACAAGGTGGTTGGTTAGCTTGTATGTTAGCATCACTATATGTTCTATTTTTATTTTTTATTTTTTTGTATGAGAGTTGGTTCGTCTGTAGCTGTGGTCTTTTGTTTTTAACTGTTTCAATATAGACCTCTCCCTCTGCTTGTTGGCACACTCATTTGTTTCCCCTTACTCCTCTATCTCTCCACTCCCCTCTTCAATCCACTATCTGCTCCATTCTCTCCCCTCTGCTAACCACATTTTATTTCAGGGAGTAAACCTATAGCCCCACTGCATGGACAGATTCCAGGGCAGTGGGAAGTGGGTTCTACATTATCCACACACCTGTCAGCGAATACCAGGACCTGCAGACATATTTTGAATCACACCTCTCCCCTTAAGTACATCTCAAAACTGCAAAAAGGATCACCTCCACCCTACAGTGCAACTTCAGAATTGAACAAAGTAAGTGGACATACATAAAGAATAGGAGATTGAACAAACAGAAGTAAAACCAATCCCTTTACCCCCTGAATAAAAGAATTAAA
>NW_007076952.1:0-431 GCF_000164805.1 Carlito syrichta | reverse complement strand
TTTGAGCTGTATTGCTGAATCTGGTTTGCTAGGATCTTGTTGAGAATTTTAACATCTATGTTCATCAAAAATATTGGCCTGTAGTTCTCTTTCTTTGCTGGATCTTTACCTGGCTTGGGTATCAATGTGATGTTGGCTTCATAAAATGATTTGGGGAGAGTTCCATCTTTTTCAATCACCTGGAATACCTTCAGTAGGATTGGTATCAGCTCCTCCTTGAATGTCTTGTAGAATTCTGCTGGAAAGCCATCTGGACTAGGGCTTTTTTTTGTAGGAGGTTTTCTTATTACGTAGTCAATTTCCTTGATTATTATTGGTCTATTTAGGGTCTCAATTTCTTCTTGTTCCAACCTGGGTAGGTTGTGTGATATCAGAAAGGCCTCCATTTCCTTCTGGTTTTCAAGTTTGTTTTCCATACAAGTGTACGTAGT
>NW_007076951.1:0-811 GCF_000164805.1 Carlito syrichta | reverse complement strand
TAGAACTGATTTCATGACATCCCAGAGGTTTTGGTAAGATGCTTCTTCATTTTCATTGTTTCCAGGAATCTTTCAATTTCTTCTTTAATTTCAGTGCTGACCAAGTCGTTGTTCAGCATCGTGCCATTTAGTGTCCATGTCTTTGTGGGCTTTGGGGAAATGTTGGTTTTGATATTTATTTTTATTCCACTGTGGCCAGACAATGTGCATGGCAAGATTTCAACCTTATGGAATTTGTTTATGTATTTGATTTATGGCCAAGGATGTGATCAATCTTGGAGCATGTTCCATGTGGTGATGAGTAGAATGTATATTCTGTGGTTGTTGGGTGGATTAATCTGTAGGTATCTACTAATTCTATTTGGTCAAGTGTCAAGTTTAGGTTCTGCTTCTCCTTGTTGATTTTTTGTCTCGATGATCTATCTAGGGTTGTCAGTCGGGTATTCAAGTCCCCTGCTATAATAGTGTTTGAGTCAATATCTTTTTTTTAGTTTTTTTAGTAGTTACTTTATAAATCTTCTTGCTCCTGTGTTGGGTGCATATACATTTAGGATGGATATTTCTTGTTGATGGATTGAACATTTTATCATTATGTAGTATCCTTTTGCATCTTTTAAAATTTTTGATAGCTTAAAGATTGTTTTGTCTGATATTAAGACTACAACTCCTGCCTTCTTTTGTGATTCATTTGCCTTGAAAACTTGTTTTCCGTCCTTTAACTTTGAGTCTGTGTGCGTCCCTTGAAACGAGATGCGTCTCCTGGATGCACCAAATAATGGGGTCATGGTTTCTTATCCTGTCCACCATTCTG
>NW_007076950.1:0-384 GCF_000164805.1 Carlito syrichta | reverse complement strand
GGGAAGTTTTCTTAAATAATTTCATAGAATGTTTTTTCCAGGGTCGTCTCTGTCTCTTTTTCTGCCTCAGGAAGTCCAATTTTTCTTAGGTTTCGTCTCTTGAAGAAATTGCTCATCTCTTGAAGGTTTTGTTCTGTCTTTTTAAGCTTCTTTTCTATGGTTTGGGAAGTTTGGGTTAGTTCTGTATTTTGGTCCTCAAGCTCTGAGATTCTTTCTTCTTCTTGGTTAATTCTGCTTTCCATGCTTATTAGTTCATTATTTATTTCAATCACCATATTCTTTGCTACTGTTATCTCAGTTATCAACTCCTTCCTCTTTTCCTCTTGTCTTTCTGCGGGGGACCAGCCCCTGCAAGTTTTGGGGAGTCCCTTGGAAAATGTGGTG
>NW_007076949.1:0-315 GCF_000164805.1 Carlito syrichta | reverse complement strand
TTAATTTCCCATCCTCTTACTTTGAGTCTGTGAGTGTCCTTTCTAGTGAAGTGTGTCTCTTGAAGGCAATGTGTTGTTGTCTGGTGATATTTTATCCATTTTGCCATTCTATGTCTTTTCAGTGATGCCTTTAGTCCATTCACATTCAGACTAATTATTGAAATGTGAGAGTTTGTCCCTATCATAGAGTTCTTATAGAGTTGTTATTCTTCCACTAGGGTTTTTTTTTTGTCTTTCTTTTGGTTTTGGGGTTGGTTCATATATATTTTATTCTTTTCCCTGTACTCTTGTGAAGAACGTTGTTCTTTTTTCCTT
>NW_007076948.1:0-1914 GCF_000164805.1 Carlito syrichta | reverse complement strand
GTTCCCACCTGAATGTCAGATGTCCTGGAGCACAGAGATGTGTCCAGAATAGCCACCTGACTTGAAAAGCTACATAAGGTCCTCTCGAGAAGAAAAGGAGGCCACAAAGGGCCCAGTTAAGAGGGTGGATGGTTTCCCAGCATTGGAGTGTTTGCTCTTCCCAGACACCCCCAAACATGGAAGAGAAATCTGAGATGGGCAGGGACCAGGGGCACACACCCCTGCTGGAAGAGCCTCACTCACCAAACAGCATTGTCTCAGCTGTGTGGTGTGCAGCATGTGAGGACGCAACTTCTCTCGCTCCACAGAGCCTGGAGTCTCTCCATATGCCACCGGTCACCTCCTTGGTCCTTGGGACACACCTCCTTCAGTGCTGGGGGTTGTCCATTCATCTCGACTTCTGTAAAGCAGCCCACGAGTAAGAAAGAAGTATGTAGTAGGAAACCACAAAGTCTAGCACAATTCTATTACAACTTGCATCATTCGGTTGTTTGACTTTTGTTTTCTGCGGGGGTCCCACCCCACAAGGGTCGTGAGATTTCCTGAAGGAGAGGCGGATAGGTGAAGGATGAAAATATTATACCCGGACCCCTGCTTCATATCCTCTACAAATTACCGCCATCTAGTGGTCGTAGCAACAAACAAGCCAAGAACCCTGTAAACATTCAGACAATGAGTCTTATTCATAAGGCCAAAGATGATAGTTTTAGTCCAAAGTCCCGAATTACAGTCCTTGAACTGTCTCCAGAAACTTTAGTAGTAGTTTTCCTTCTGGGGCTTTATGACCTTCAGAGCTTGTAATCGCCTTTCTTGTCCAGGTGTCTCCGTTACTTTTCTCTTATCCTGCCATGCTTGTTTCTAAAGAAAACTCAAAAGGAGCTTTTAGTAATGTTTCCCAGGCCCCCAAGGTTGCTTTCTGTCTTTAGCTAAGTTATCATAAAAGTGTCTGATTAGTATATTATGAGTTCAGTGAAAACCCACTTTATAAATGTTAACTTAGAGTTTTAACTATTGAATTAAGTAAAAACCTTAAAGATATCTTTATCCTAAGTCAGTGAAAACAGTGTTATAAAATCACCTGCATAACTCCTATGTAAGTGTTAGAACTTATAATGAATTCATAATGAACTTACTATAAACTTGTGCTTTTAAAAAACCTTATGTCTAAACACTAAACTACATAATTCTAAATCAAATAAGGAGTGGATATACTTATATCATTTATTACTTAAGCAATATCTAGTAACTTATAACCAAGTGAAAGAAAGAATTCTTGATGTGCTTCAGAGTTTAACCCTTGCATATGTTAGAAAAGGTCAAGCGGCATAGTGGGAAATGGAAAAATGAGCCATGACATTTCCAGGTTAGCTGTGAGTACTTCACATAAACATGCCATTTTCTTCTTCCACAACTGCACGGAATTTCTTCAGCTGTACCAACAGCAAAGACAGAAGACAGAAGGGCCTCAGCTGCCCGGACTCACTTTGTGGCCGGGGGTCCTCAGCGCACCTGGACTTTGTCAATCAGGCGGGCCTCCAAGGCTGGCTCCCAACAGTTTTCTTTCTTTTTATGTACAACAGGTCATCTGATATGCTCAGATTTGGAGCATCTATTTATTCAGAGGGCTGGGATGTTGAGGCTGCCCTGTGAACCATGGCGTTACCATATCTCTGAGCTGCTCTTTACAGCTATTAGAATTCCTCACCAGGATTTGATCAGGATTCACTGTGAAAGAGTGTGTGAAAGTGCTCTGATAAAAAAGAAAATAAATGGGGTGGATGCAGTGGACCATGCCTTTAATCCCAACACTTTGGGAGGTCAAGGCAGGCATCAAATTAATATTTGAGGACAGGAGTTCAAAATCAGCTTGGACAACATAATGAGACCCTAATCTTTACCAATTAAAAAAAAGTA
>NW_007076947.1:0-312 GCF_000164805.1 Carlito syrichta | reverse complement strand
CATCTCCCTGATGATTAGTGAGGTTGAGCATTTCTTCATGTGTTTGTTGGTTGCTCAAATGTCTTCTTTTGTGAAGTGTCTGTTCATATCTTTTGCCCATTTTATAATGGGGTTGTTTGTTTTTTTCTTTTCAGCATGTTTTAGTTCCTTGTAGATCCAGGATGTTAAGCCTTTGTCAGACCTGGAGTTGGCAAATACTTTTCCCCAGTCTATTTTCTGTCTTCCTGTTCTCTTGATGGTTTCTTTGGCTTTGCAGAAGCTTGTCAGTTTAATAAGGCCCCACTTGTCTATCTTCTCTCTTATGACCTGTGG
>NW_007076946.1:53399-91830 GCF_000164805.1 Carlito syrichta | reverse complement strand
GCATTTTGCGCCGGGAGCCTCGACCCGTGGGCTCCCGCCTCCGCGCGGGAAGGGGAGCGCTGGGCGCGGGGCGGGCTGGCGCGGCGCGGAGCTCAGGAGTGGGGCCGGGGCTCGGGAGCGGGCACCAAACAGGCGACGGAGCTAACGTGGGAGTGTCAATGCCGCCCAGGTCGCCCGCCCCCCCCACCCACTCCCCCTTTTGTGACCATTTTAACGAAACATCTGGGTTTCTTCGTCCCCAAGAGGAAATACGATATGGGCCAGGGTGGTTCAGCAGGAATGGTAAAATGTTGTTGATCATTTTCAGGTTAAGATGATATGCAAATTATGCAAAATGTCATGTGTAAATACAGTAATTACTGCTGCTTTAAAAGCTTTTAGGCTCGCTAGAGGACAGCAGCCTTAATTGCAAAGCACACATGCCATTCTGTGGTTCATCGTTCATTTAACAAATGTTTAATAAGCACCTTAGGAGAAAAGCTGCTGTAGGTTTTGTGGAGGACGGATGACTAAGACTCAGTTCCGTCGTCATGGAAACCATTGTGAGTCCTGCCACCAGCCACCACCTGTTCTCATTCCAGATCTGAAAATTAAGTCCTCACACCTTTACAAAACAATTACACACACAGTTTGACTTGGTTCCTAAATGTCCCACCAAATCCATCAAAATTATTATTTCCTTTTATATGGAAGGAGCCACACAATCACCCTTTGTCCTTTAAGTTGTTTTTGCAGGAATGAAGAAAGGTTACCGTGAGCGGTTCACACTCTGGCTCCCTGTGGTTGAATGATAGCGCACATCGGAGCTACTTGAGGGTCTGTGCAGATGACTCATTCAACAACATAGCCTCCACATGCCCTTGTCCTTTCAGACATTTCCGCAACCCACCCTCAGGACTCCACCTGGAATCAAATTGTCATTCAGAGCCGCTTGACCTCCAGGATCTTGAATTCTGAACAAAGCCTCCTCTTGGACTTGGTTCACTCTTTCATACTTAACTAAGATTTTTCTTTAACTTCTCTAGTGTTCTCCAGTCACCTATAAAATTCCCAGCCTCTTACCTTTTTACTCTTTACTAAGGAAAGGTTTGAGGCTATAACAAATTGGAAGGGGTCAGTGGGACACATATTCATCTAAAAGCTATTGCATAGCAAGTAGAAGCTTCTAGATACATTACTACTTAGAATGGGTACTTACCTGGTGCAGCTTGGGGGTGACCATAGAGATTAGGGGTAGAATCAACAAGAGAAAGGAGAGAGGGAATTAACAAGGAGCTGAGATAACTAAGAGGTAGCCAGAAAGTGAGGAGGGAGAGATGGAAAGACATTTGGAGGTAAAATTAGTAGCTATACACAAGAGATGGGTGCCAGGACTAGAAAAGCATCAGGATGGCTATACTTTTTCGAACTTGAGAGACTGAGTAGATAAGTAATAATGCATTAATCAAGTTGAAGAACTTGATCAAGAAGTCAAAGGAACAGAAAGTTCAAGAAGACCCAACAGCCTGTTCAACTTCCATTCTTCAATGTTTTGGCTCACTTCTTTGTATGGCTGTCTCTCTTTATTCCAGAGGGTATGGAAACATCAGGTTTATTGTCATGGTGGTTGTCAAGTTTGGGTTGCATATGAAACATAGAGTGAGATTATAGAATCTTGTTGGTTCTTGAATCCAACCATCAACCGTGTGTGGGGGGAGGGTCACTTAAATACAAGTCTCCCCTCCACTTGATTCTGATGTAAGGAGGTCTGAGTGCCACACTTTGAGAGGCTCTACTAAAAGGGCCACCTGTTGCCTTCACATTTGGCCTCAATGGAATCCTTGGAAAGCTTAAAGCAGGCTGGGTGCTGTGGCTCAAATCTGTAATTCCAGTACTTTGGGAGGCTGAGGCAAGAGGATTGCCTGAGTCCAGGGGTTCGAGACCAGCCTGGGCAACTTGGTGAGAACTCGTCTCTACAATAAATCAAAAAATTAGCTGGGTGTGGTGGTACATACTTGTAGTTCCAGGTACTTGGAAGGCTGAGATGGAAGGATTGCCTGATCCCAGTGGGTCAAGGCTGCGGTGGCCGTGAGTAGTGTGCCACTGCACTACAGCCCGGGCGACAGAGTGAGACTTCAACTCAAAAAGAAAGAAAGAAAGCTTAAAGCTACATATGAAAAGGATTTTAACGTTGTGAATTTCTTTTTAGGATTTCTTTTTGCTCCTGCAATGTCCAAACTGGATCAAAATTAAGGCAGAGTGCTGAAAAAATCGGCAAATGATAATCTGTAGAAGAAAACCATTCAAGAAACGCATGAAGAAGTGTTCAACTAATAATCAGATACAAAACAAGACAGCTGGATCCCAGTTTTCAGCTAACACATGGACAAAGGCTTTTGTTCTCTCTTTTTTTTATTTAATGATGATACTCAGTGTCAGCTAATGACTCGTGAAATAAGCATGTCCGTATATTGTTATTGTGAATACAAAGAAGCATGACCCTTTTGAAGAGTAATTTGAGAGCAGGTAGTGAGAAGGCCTCAAACTTAATATTCTGAGAATTCCTCCAAGAAAAAATTGGAGATATATACTGAGATTACATCCAGAGGTGTTCACTGGAATTACATTCAAAATGTTTGAAAAATTGTAACAATCCAATTGATCATTAAGTTAAAAAAAAAATGACTAAAATAAATTATGGCATGTTCATAAAAAGTAATGGTTTATGGAACCATTAAACAGTATGTTTCAAGGGATAATTAATGCAATGGAGCTCTGATCCTAATATAGGAAATGAGAAGAGCAAGAAACAGCTTTTTATTTAATATAATCCTGATTTAGCTGAGGACAGTGGCTTACACCTCCAATCCCAGCACTTTGAGAGGACAAGGCAGGAGGATTGCTTGAGTCCAGGAGTTCAAGACCAACCTAGACAACATAATGAATCCTCGTCTCTACCAAAAAAAAAAAAAGAAGAAAATCACAAAATAAGCCAGGTGTGGTGGCGTACACTCATAGTCCCAACTACAGGGGAGGCTAGGGCAGCTAGGGCGGCTAGGGTGGGGGGATCACCTGAGCCCAAGAGATTATTAAGGCTGTGGTGAGACATGATCATGCCACTGTATTCCAGGGTGGACAACAGACCTTAACTCAAAAAAAAAAAAAAAAAATCTGTTCCAAGGAGAAAAATACAGGTATCCACAGAGAAAAAAAAAGAAAACATCTTTAGAATGCAAACCACCTCTGGATTAAGAAATCTGTATATTTGTTTTAATCTTTATACTTTTGTGTGTTCCACAGATTTTCTTCCTTGACTGTGAATTAATTTTATACTTTAAAAACCACATACTCCCTCTAAGGAACAAAAAGCCTGATGTTGACTTCAGCCTGAAAACTGTCTATGGCTTTTGTCTGGACTGATTTAGGCTGGCGCTGAATTCTGAGTAATTCTTCTATTTGAAGTGCCGCGGTTCTGGGCAGGAAAACACTCTCCAGGCACTTGAGAGAGAGTCTTGCAATCAGTCGTGATTGCTGAGAGGCTCAAGCTTTGTTTGTCAGAGAAGAAGTTCTGATTCCTTTCTTTTAAAGTTTCTACTTCCACCGATTCATCTTATTTTTCTCGGAGTTGGAAGTGCTCTTGAGAACTTCCATATGTTTGGCGTCTTCTTTTTAACCCCATCTGTGTTCCCAGAAAACTTTCAGTCCCTGCAGGGTTGGTGGGAGCCCTAGAAAGGGAAGTGCAGCTGGTTTAAGGCTATTTTGTCATCTTTTAGGAGTCCACATCCCTTCCCTGGGAACTAACTGGGCGTTTGGTGTTGAGCAGACCAGCCCTCTCCCAAGCCTAGTGCCTTCTGGCTCTTCCTTCGCCCTGAATCCTCCTCCTCTTGCAGCCTCACAGCCTCCAATGAGCTCTCCAGCCCCTGCCCTCTGATGTCAAGCCTGGTTCCCTGAACAGAGCGCAGTGCAGGTAGGCTGGCAGACTGGAGGCCCAGGGAAGAGCTCAAAAGCCTGTTGGCAGAATCCCTGTTTCCTTGGGGGTAGTCAGTCTGTGTCTCCTAAAATCTTCAACTGATTGGATGAGGCTCATACACACGATAGAAGGTTAATGTGCTTTATTAACCTATTAAAGGCCTATTTAGGGTCTGAAAGTTGTAAGGGAACATCATGCTTACCCTAAAATAAGAAAAATGAATAGTCTACAAAATCATAAGATTTCTTGGATCCTTCGGAGAGCTGAGTCCTCAGCCAGTCACATAATCTAATTCCAAAGAGTGACAAGCCTCACTGAGGAGAGAAGGTACACACAGATTGTTTCACAGGTGGCAGAGCATGAGGGGAAACAGTGACTGCCACAGAAGTCGGAAAGAAGAAATCAGGTCAAATTTTCACGAATCCCTTAAGGCTGAGTTTGGGCTAGTGGATCTGTTTAGAAAAACTGGGAGCCTGTGATGGCCAACACAGTGTCAATTTGGCTAGGCCATCGTGCCCAGATATTGGGTTAGATATTATTCTAGATGTTTCTATGAAGGTTTTGTAAAGGTAAGGTCAACATTCAAATCAATTGACTTTTGAATAAAGCATATGAACCTTCTATCCACCTTCTATGGGTGGGTCTCATCCAATCAGTTGAAGACCTTGGGACAAAAGGATTCTGCCAACAGGCTGCTTTTGAACTCTTCCCTAGGCCTCCAGCCTGTCACACTATCCTGCAGATTTTGGATTTGTCAGCCTCCATAATTGTGTGAGCCAATTCCTTAAAATAAATCTCTTTTTCTCTGCACACACACACCCTATTAGCCCTATTTCTCTGGAGAACCCTGACTAATGAAGAGTTCCAGACTCAAGGGGAATTTATGTCCACTTGCAATGTCTTCTCTGTCAGAGCCTACTGGGCACTTAAAAGAAACAGAGAAAAGATAGGGGACCAGAGAGAAAGGTTCTTGGTGGTGTAGATTTGTTAGAAGTGATAGCTGCCAGGCGCAGACACAAATCACCACCAAAATCCTATGACCTTCTTATTAACAGCCTTGTCTTAGGCCACTAGGGGAGGGGCAATAGGCCCTCCCATCCCCAGGGTCCGCAGGGGACTGTTAGAAGCAAACTGTGTCTGCATCTTGGGGAGGGAGGAAGCCATTCTTTCCACTCTCAAGAAGCAGTACACAACTAGGGCTTCAGGGGAGAGTAGGTGCAAAAGCTGTTTGCTTCTAGGGCGGGGGGGCGGGGAGTCAGAAACCCTCTCGGGTCTAAAAACCTGCACAATGTAAAGAGAGGTAGATGACCCATTGGAGAGACACAGGTAACGCACCTCGGCCCAAGGCCTGCCCAAAATCAAAGATAGAGATTGGTTGCCCAGGTAGGCCAGGGAGGAAGGGAGGAATCTGAGGAAGTCCTACCCCCAGGGCTTGGGTGTGCAGGCCTTGCCTACAACTGAGGCTGGACCAGGGGAATCGAGAATCACCCCCTGGCCTAGCAACACGCCCAGCAACAAGTAGCAAGCAACAGTTGTCTATTGCTGAGGGGAAGGCAAGATGACAAAACCCCTGCTTGACTGGACTGGTGTACAGGTGCTGCTGAATGTTGATGGGAGGGTAGGAATTCTGAGAGAAAGTCTCCAGCAGCCCCTTGCCCACACTAAGCACGGGGATGGGACTCCCTAATGCACTGTGCTTAGTGATCACAAAGACAAAACTCAAACCAGCTCAACTACTAACCTGATGAACTAGCCTACCAAAAGAAAGGCATTTCCAGGCATAAATAATATTTACCTCAATCTCTACCAGCTTATGTCCAGCATTCAATAACAAGTTATGATACAAGAAAAGAAAAATGAGAAAGAGAGAGAAACAGACAGAGAAAGGAGAGAGAGAGGGGAAGATTATTGTCAAGAGAAAAACAACAGAATCAGCTTAGCAATAAGGATATATTAGGCAGGGATTTAAAAATACCTATGACTAATATATTAAAAGTTCTAATGGAATTGGGAGAAAACACATACGAATATATAGGTAATTTTAGTAAATGGATGGAAACTATAAAAAAGGAAAAGTGAGAAAAAAACATCAAAGATAAAGAATCCTTGTAACAGGATCATCAGTAGTTAGAGCAGAGCTGATGAAGAAATTAATGAACTTGAAGATAGTACAAGAGAAGTGTTTGCAAATGAAACACAGAGAAAACAATCGGGAAAGAAGGCCCAGAGCAGAGCATTAAAAACCGTAGAACAGTATGAAGACAAGGAAGAGAGAATAGCACAGAGGAAATATTTAAAGGTATAATGAACAAAGTGCAGGAGCTCAGGCCTGTAGTCCCAACATTTTGGGAGGTTGAGGCAGGAGGACTGCTTGAGCTTAGGAGTTACTAGGTAACAGTGAGACCTCATCTCTACAAAAAAATAAAATAAAATAAAAAATTAACCGGGCATGGTGGCACATACTTATAGTCCCAGCTAATTGGGAGGCTAACGTGGGAGGATCACCTGAACACAGGAGGTTGAGGCTGCAGTGAGCCTTGATCATGCCATTGCACTCCAACCTGGGTGGCAGAGTGAGACCTTGTATTCAAAAGAGGGGAGGGAGGGAGGGAGGAGGAGGGAAGGAAATAATGGCCAAGGACTTTCCAAAATTAATGAAAAATAATAAACTACAGATCAAAGAAGCTCAACAGCATAAATACAATCAAGCCAAATAAGAATAAAATTTACCTGCATACTCATCATAGTCACACTGATGAAAACCCAAGAAAGTTTCATGGCAGTCAGAGAAAAAAGAAATATTACAGACAGAAGAACAAAGATAAGATTATAGCAGACTTCTTGACAATAATTATATACAACAGAAGACAATGGAGAGACATTTTTAAGTGCAAAAAAAAAAAAAAAAAAAAGGAAGAAAAAAATGGCAACCTTGAATGCTGTACCCAAGGTGGATATCTTTTAAAAATGAAGATGAAATAAATTTTTTTTAGAATAAAAAATGAGGTGAGATCTGACTATGTTAACTGGGCTGGTCTCTAACTTCTGAGCTCAAACAATCCTCCCTCCTCAGCTTCCCAAACTTCCCAAGTGCAGTGATTACAGGTGTGAGCCACTGCACCTTGAGGGAATTCATGGCCAATAGACTTGTACTACACAAATTATTAAAGGAAATTCTTCAGCCTAAAATGATCCTAGTGAAAATTTTGGTATACAGAAAAATGGGAACAGTAAAGGAGTGTTAAAAATAAAGATAAATAAAAAAGAAATCTTCTTTTTAATGTTTATTCTCTTTAAAAGAAGATTCACTAAGTACAATAGTATCAATGTATTGTGTGATTTATAGCATAAAATTAAAACGTATGACTACAATAACACAAAGGTTGAAAGAGGAAATAGTGGTGTACTGTTGTGAGGTTCTTAGATGACAAAAGAAGTGGTGAATTATTTCAAGGTAGAGTGTAATAAGTTTAATATGCATATTGTAAACCATAGAGCAACCACTTTTAAAAAAAGCAGGCATATCCAATAAGCCAACGGTGGTTACAAAGACTAATAAAAAACACTAAGTAATCCTAAAGAAAGTAGAACAGAAAAAAAAAGAACAGAGATTAAGTGGAACAAATAGAAAATGAATAGTAAGATATTAACTTTAGATCCAACCACACCAGTAATTAACATAAATATAAATGGTCTAAACCAGGGATAGATAAGCAATGGCCCTCAGCTTAAATCCAACCTGCTGCCTGTTTTTGTAAGAAAAGTTTTATTGGAATACAGTCAGACCTATTGATTTATGTATTGTCTATGACTTCTTTTTTTCACCACAGTGACAGAGTTGAGAAGTTGTATCAGAGACTGGATAACTTGCAAAGCCAAATCTATTTTCTAGCTGTCCTTTACAGGAAAGGTTTGCCAACCCCTCGTATAAACACTCCAATTAAAAGGCAAAGATTGTCAGATTGAACAAAGAAAGCTAACCATAAGCTATCTATAAATACATTTTATTTAATTTTAATTTTAATTTTTTTGAGTTGAAGCCTTGCTGTTGCCCAGTCTAGAGTGCAGTGGCACGCTCCTGGCCACTGCAGCTTCCGCCTGCTGGGCTCCAGCAATCCTTCCGCCTCAGCCTTCCAAGTAGCTGGAACTACAGGCACATGCTACCACACCCGGCTTATAAATACATTTAAAAAATAAAACCCAAGATTGGGTAAAAGTAGGTAGATAGAAGAAAACTCTACTATGCAAACACAAATGTAAAGATAGCTGGGTTAGGGAAAAGACAGTCTGTTCAACAAATGGTTCTGGGAAAATCGGGCATCCACATGCAAAAGAATGAAGTTGATCCTTACCTCACACCATATATAAAATTAGCTCAAAACCTAAATGCAAAATCTAAAACTGTAAGATTCTTAGAAGAAAACAGAAGGGGAAATTTTCATGACATTAGATTTGGCAATGATTTCTTAAATATGACACCAGAAGCATAAGCAAGAAGGAAAAAAATAGATAAATTAGACCATGAAAATTAAAAACATGTGTACTTCGAAGAACACCATCAAGAGGGTAAAAAGAAGACCCACAGAATATGAGAGACTCTCTGAAAAATCGTTTATCCATAAGGGATTGCTATCTAGAGTATATAAAGGACTCCTAAAACTCAACAACAACAAAACCCGATTCAAAAATTAGCAAAGGACTCAAATAGACATTTCTCCATTGAAGAAATCAAAATGGCCAATAAGCACATGCAGTTTGGTCATCCTAATCATTAGAGAAATGCAAATCAAAACCACAATGAGATACCACTTTATATCCAGTAGAATGGCTATTGTAACAACAACAAAAATCAACAACAACTGTGGGTTAAAATGTGGAAAAATTGGAAACTTTGTGAATTGCTGGTGGGAATGTGAAATGGTGCTGCTGCTCTGGAAAACAGTTTGGGGGTTCCCTAAAAGCTCAAATGGATAACCACCATATGACCCAGAGATCCCACTCCTAGGTGTACACTCAAAAGAATTGAAAACGGGGACTCAAACAGAAATTTGTATACTCATGTTCATAGCCGTATTATTCACACTGCCGAAGGCGAAACCAACCCAAGTATCCATCAACTGATGGATGGATAAACAAAAGGTAGTATATACATACAATGGAATATGATTCAGACATAAAAAGGAATGGCATTCTGAAGCATATGACAATATGGACAAACCTTAAAAACATGCTACATGCCACAAGCCATTTATCTTATGTGAGGTATCGAGAACAGGCAAGTAATTCAAAGTAAGTAGGATAAAGGTTATCAGGGGCTGAAGGGAGGGGCAGATGAGGAACTCCTGCTTAAAGCTGTAGAGCTTCTGTTTGGGGTGATAAAAAAGTTTTGGAAGTGGTTTTACCCAATATCATGAAGGTACTTAATGCCACCAAATTGCAGGCCTAGATTTTTAAAGTGGCAAGCTTTACGCTGTGTGCATTTTACCACAATTAGAACAAAACAAAACAAACTAAGCTACAGATATAGTGCATATGTATGAGGGGGCCCCCCAAATGGAATTTATTTGTAAAAAACTGTGTATTTATTCTTATATGGGTAAATTTCTTGTCACCTTCATAGTACTCTGATGCAACACACCTGTTGAGGCGCTTTTTCCACTGCAAAACAGTTTTTGAACTCATCCATTTCTATGCCTTTCAGTGCTTCTGCCATTTTTTGTTTCACCTCCTCCACATTGGTGAAATGTTTCCCTTTGAGGGTTTTTTTCACTGGGGGAAACAAAAAATAAGTCATTCAGGGCGAGATCAGGAGAATAGGGAGGGTGGGACATGGGGGTCATGCCGTTTCTGGTCAAAACTGCTGAACACTCAGTGCAGTGTGGGCAGGCGTGATGGTAAATCATCCATCAGAAAATGGGCAAATGCATTGAAAGAATTGCCCTCCCCCCAAAAAAAAATTCACTGAAGCCAAACGCAGCCTCCCACCACAATGCTAGCTGGTCCACTGATGCTGATGGGTCCCCAGAACACTTACCTAGTGAGGGAAACCTGGACTACAAAGGGGCCACCCTCCAAAAGATAATTCTGGTTGTTTTGGGGTCCCCCTCATATATTTGTCACACTGGTCACTGGCAGTCTTTTTTTCTGCTGTCTGGCATATCGGTAGATAAGTCATCATGGTAAAGTATCTCGCAAACTGATAGATGATAGCATCTTTTGATTGTTGAGCTAGTGAAGTCCCCACACCATGGTTGTAAATAAATGTCTGCAAATGGCATCCTGAGAGGCAGGATGCAGCAGTGCCTGGAAATCTAATCAAGGCATGACGGAATGTGAAGGGAAGCTGTAACCCAATCAATGGCCTTAACAGCTGAAGAAAGAGTATGTGAGTAGAAGCAGGGACGGTCTGTAGGGAGTGCTGGAAAGTGGAGCCAAGGAACAAACATTTGTCATGATGTCTCCAGTCCTGTCAAGGGAAAGAGTTGTTTTGTGACTGTTAGACACAGATATGCAGTCCACCCTATATATCCCCATGGATGCACAGAGCTCGTCCAGTTCCCTCCCTTTGTTCTGATTTTGTGCTCACAAACAACCTCCTGATTATAACTTGGCTTCCCACATAGACTTTCCGACAGGAGAGAATGCGCTGACCAGTCAGCATGAGCATCTGGCCCACTTGGCAAGGAGCTTCTTCTGTGTACATGAGTGCGCTGGTGTTCTGTTTTATACATCCGTCGGTGCATATGCCCCAGGGGCGGCAGAAGCGCTCCTGCTCCCAGCTCTTGCAGAGACTCAGCAGGGTCCCATTCACCTTTGCACTCTCACTCAGCATGGCCAAGGATGACGATGAGGCAGCCACTGCTTCTCCAGGCCCAAGTCTATCTTGCTTATGGTAGAGGAAGAGGGCTTTGTACCCACAATCTGCACTGATGCGCGGGGTCTTTCCTTGGGACTTTCTCTCCCTTCAGAAATTGGTCTCTGCTCATGGTCTCATCTTCCCACACCGTGGTTCTTGGCCAATATGTCCATTCGCCTTAATCATCACTTTCAAAGGCTGGACATTAGGGAAAACATTTCCAGAGAACATGGCTAGCATGTTGAGGTGAGTCTGGTTAGGATTCATCTTGTCAAGGGCTCAGGCACAACTGGAATGGAGGAGGGAGAAGCAGAAAGCTAGCCTTTACCTGGTTGAGTTAGTCGTGTCAGAACGGATGCTTAGACAATTTCTATAGGCCCTGAGGCCTCCACCGATGATTGTGGTAGTCCTGTGGCTGTATCAGCGTGTTTTTGTCTTGATGGGCTGCTTTGAGTTCTAGGAAAAGCTTAGGAGCTAAGTTAATAGGAGAAGAGGTGCCCCATGGATTGATGCTGGATTGATGTATACATTTTCAGTCCTAAAGGAAGATCCACAGAAAGTGATTGGGTTGAAGATTGGGTTGGTGAGCATTGTTCTAAGAAGAAGAAGAAAAAAGAACACCTGCAAATTTGTAATTAAAGGAAGGAACTAAGCAATTGTTCTTTCTTCCTAATAGGAACTGATTTTAGGGTAAGCAAATAGCTCCAGGTGATGAGGAAAATCTCTGACAGAAGAATGCCAGCAAATAAAAGCAGGAGTTATACAATTCAAAAAGCAATATTGTGGGAGCCCTAATGAAATTATTGATTCTGGCAAAAAGTTTCAGCTGGTGTTAAGAAACTGGTGAATGTTTGTTGGGAAGCTGGATCCTTGTATGGTGGCCAAGCAACACATCCCAGAGAGCTTTCCAGTGACAAGGAGAAAAAAAGTCATATAATGAAGAGGCCAGTTCTGTTAGCAACTCATATCTGGAGGTCCACTGCTAAGGGCAGTCAACCGGATGCTATGTGTCATCTAGTGTAACTTTGTGGAGTGCAAGTGTAACTTATGGTATGTTCTAGTCAAAATATATTCAACTTTTGTATGAAAAACAAGAGATGGGGGAGCAAGCTAGATGACACCATGATAAATCAAACAACCAGACAAACCCAAAGAGTAAGTCACTGGCCTGGCCTCTTCATCAAGTCAAACGCACAGAAAAGGGACTGTGCTTTGTTTAAAGAGACTAAAGATGGAATATATGGTCTGGGCTGGATATTGACTAGGGCAAACTAGCTGCAGGGAGCGTTTTTTTTTTAAAATGAGGATTCTGAATATGAATTGAGTTTTCAATGGGATGAAAATGTACAGAAACATAAAGGTGATTGAAGATTCCAAAAGTATATAAAGTAACATGTTATTTGGTTAAAGCATAACATATCACACGTAAACGTACAGAAAGATCCAAAGAAGTATTAATGCTGGTCTTAGCAATAGTATGTTCTCTTTCACGTGGAGATATAATTCACAGACCATAAATTCACTCTTTTAGAGTGTTCAATTCAGAGGAGTTTAATATATTCACAGGGTTGTACCACCTTCTCCAGTATATAATTCCAAGACATTTTCATCCCCCCCAAACGAAGTCCCATATTTACAAGTAGTCACTCCCCACCTTTCTCTTTCCCTATACCTGGCAAGTAATAATCTACTTTCTGTCTCTATGAACTTGCCTATTATAGACATTGCACAAACATGGAATCACTATGTGGCCTTTTGCGTGTGCTTACTTTCACTTAGCATAATGCCCTCAAAGTTCATCCATGTTGTAGCATGTATCATTACTTCATTTCCTTTTATGGATGAATAATGCCCTTCTGTATGGGTATATCAAATTTTATCTACTCATCAGCTGATAAACACGTGGGTTGGTTTGACTTTTTGACTATTGTGAATAATGCTGCCACAAGCATTTGTGCACAGTTTTTTTTTTTTCCGATGAACATGTGTTTTCAGTTCTCTTGGGTATATGCCTAGGAGTGGAATTTTGTCACACAATGACTTTATGTTTAACTTTTTGAGGAAATGCCAAACTGTTTTCCAAAGCAGCTGCACTATCTTACACTTCTGCTAGTAATTCATGAGGGCTCCAATTTCTCCACATCCTCGCCAACATTTGCTATTGTCCGTTATTTTAATAACAGCCATCCTACTGTGTAGAAAGGGGTATCTTACTGTGGTTTGGATTTTCATTTCCCTGATGGCTTATGACATTGTACATCTTTTCATATGCTTATTGGTCACTTTTATATCTTCTTTGAAGAAGTGCTTGTTTAAGTCCTTTGATGATTTTAAAATTGTCATTCTTTTTTTCTAATTGTTGAGCAAAAAGAATTATTTATATATAGTCTAGAAGCTAAACCTTTATCAAACATATGTTTGTAAATATTTTCTCCCATTTTGTGGGTTTTCACTTTTCTGATGGTGTCCTTTGAGGCACCAATGTGGTTTTTTTTTTTTGAGTTGGAGTCTCACTCTCTCACCCAGACTGGAGTGCAGTGGCCGCTCCCGGCCACCGCAGCCTCGACCTGCTGGGCTCCGGCGATCCTTCCGCCTCAGCTTTCCACGTAGCTGGAACTACAGGCGTGCACTACCACGCCCGGTTAGTTTTCTGATTTATTGTAGAGATGAGGTCTTACCAAGTTGCCCAGGCGGGTCTCGAACCCACGGGCTCAGGCAATCCACTCACCTCAGCCTCCCAAGTCGCGGGATTACAGGCTGAGCCACCGAGCCCAGCTGCACCAACGTTTTTAATTTTGATGAAGTCCAACTTATCTGTCTTTCCTTTCGTTTTTGTGCCTCTTATGTCATAGCCAAGAAACTATACCTAATCTAACTTTAGGAAGATTTACCCCCATATTTTCTTCTAAGAGTTTTGTAGTTTAAGCTCTTACAGTTAGGGCTTCGATCCATTTTGAGTGAACTTTTGGATAGTATGAAGAAGGGGCCCAACTTCACTCTTTTGTTTGTGGGTATCCAGTTGCTCCACAAACATTTGTTGAAAGGACAATTTTTTATCCACTGAATTGTCTTGGAAACCTTGTCAAAAATCAGTTGATCATAATTATGACTGACTTCTGAACTCTGAAGTGCACTCTATTTAATCTATATATCTGTCCTTCTATCAGAACTACACAGTCTTACACACAGTCTCCCCTTGTTCACGTTTTCACTTTCCATCCAAGATTTCAGTTACCAACAGTCAACCACAGTCCAAAATATTCAGATATGTTGAGAAAGAGTGTGAGAGATTCATACAATTTGTGTGACATATTGTTATCATTGTTTATTTTATCTCTCACTGTGCCTGATTTATAAATTAAACTTCACCAAAGGTCTGTATGTACAGAAAGAAACACAGTATATGTAGGGTTCAGTACTGCCCATGGTTTCTGGGTTTCTGGTTTCTGCCTCACACACACACACACACACACACACACACACACACACACACATACACACTGATAGATTCTGATCAAAGAAAGCCAGGCTTGCAAGTGGGTCTCCCAGGGAAACATCAGATAGGTAAAATAATGACAATTCATTATGAATGAAGGTTTAAGGACTTCTGACTCCAAACAGGTGACGGGGTCATGAGATGGTAGGAACTCTGTCCCCACTCTGATGGCTGCTGGGCTGTTGGGTTTCCTGCAACTGTGGACTCTGTTTTCAAGGTTTCTGCAGAGCCGGAAAGAGGGGCCTTGGAACAGGACAAGTTAAATTTTCACAAAATTCACTGTTTTTTGAGATTCTGCTTTTGAAAAAATGCTCTCTGGATTTCTGTATGCCTTTGGTTGACTTTCAGAGTTCTGAAAAGGATGTTTCGAATCAGTTTTGCTAGTTTTTCCATTGTTTTCATGGAGGAGATGAGTTTGAGGTTCTTAGTCCATTGTTTTTTTTTTTTTGCTAACATCACTCAGCAGTAGTAATTTCTTGGCATGATCGTATCGGAGTGTATGTTATAGTATTGGTTTGTCTAAATTGTCTAATTTTCCACAATATTCATGTGATATGTCTGCAATAATATGTGGCCACTTACATTAAGAAAAAGTAAGAAAATTGAAAGTGAAAGCCCATGAAACTTAAGTTGCAATCTCAGAGTGAATTTCCCTGTTCAGGTCAGAGACCATGTGCTCTTTTAACTTCCCATTATTGGTATTTCTATTATCACTGTCCATTTACCTCTAATGACCACAAGTAAAGTCTTTAAAATGAGAAGTCTATGCCAGGCACGGTGGCTGAAGTCTATAATCCCAGCACTTTGGGAGGCCTAGGTAAGCGGATTGCCTGAGCCCATGGGTTCGAGAACAGCCTGGGCAACTTGGCAAGACCTCATCTCTACAATAAATAAATTTTAAAAATTAGCTGGGCGTGGTGGCTCATGGCTGTAGTTCCAGCTACTTGGAAGGCTGAGGTGGAAGGATCGCCTGAGTCCAGTAGGCTGAGGCTGCAGTGGCTGTGGGCGTGGCACTGCACTCTAGTCTGGATGATGCAGTGAGATGCTAATTCAAAAAAAAAAAAAAAAGAGAGAGAGGTAAGTCTGTCTGCATTTCTGTGAGGCAGCAACAAGAACAGCGCAATGACTAACTCGCCACTAGCTTTGAGAGAACGTCTTGGGATGGGGTGGGAGCTGTGAGGGGACTGTATGCCTGGTTTTCCTGGGACAATCTCGGTTTATACCACTTGTCACAGCATAATCATTACTAGCAAACACTTTGCACTCTTCAAAGGGCCTCTGTTCGGATGATGTATTTTATGGCCACTGTAGTTATTGACAGCAGAGGGAGATGAGGAAGCCGGTAGGGGACCGAGGAACTAGAATGGAAAACTTGGGAAGCCTGCCTAGTACCAAGAAGGGATCTGGGAATGAACAGCTGAAGACATGAGCATGGCTGCCCCTCAAATGCATGGAGGGTTCCTCCAGTCTTTCAGATATCTCTCAGATCCTTATCTGGGGAAACTTTTTTTTTTAGTTGGGGGGGTGGTTCTTACTCTGTTGCCCAGGCTGGAGTACAGTGGCACAATCTGGCTACTGCAGCCTTGATCTCCTGGGCTCAGGCAATCTTTCCACCTTAGCCTCCCAAGTAGCTGGGACTACAGGCATGTGCCACCACAGTCAGCATTTTTTTTTTTTTTTTTGGTAAAGACAAGGTCTTGCTATGTTGCCCAGGCTGGTCTCAAACTCCTGAGCAAGTGATCCTCCTGCCTCAGTCTCTCAAAGTGCTGGGATTACAAGCGTGAGCCACTGCAGTCAGCCTGGCGCAAGTTCTTGGTTCCAGATGATTCCTCTTAAGTTACTACGAGGCAGTCATTGGATACTCCTTCCAGCTGCTCTGGCTAATAGATACACTCAGGGCCACCTCCAGCCTCTTGCAGACCCTCCCCACTTACCACTGGTGACAGCAGCCACTTAACAGTCCCTCTCTGGGTTCCTTGGGCCAGAATGTGGTTTGGGATTTGTGACACTGAGTTCTCTGGCTAAAGAAGATACTGCTGCCATGGCTTTGTTAAACTCTGGTGTGTCCACATGGCTCCTGGAGTTATGGTTGCCATGTTTTGTGACTTTGGCCCCCTCCTCTACCTTGGGGAGGTGAACCTCTTCTCTCTCTCTAATTTACCTTCTAAATAAACTACATTTTCCAATCTAAGAAATAAAAAATAAAATAATATGCTGTTATGATGATCTTCTTGGTGTCTCAGCTTGGCTGAAGCTTCCTTGGAAATGCAGGAAAAGAGAGTCACATGGGCTTTAAGGATTTAGGTGAGTGATCAGGGTTAGAAGAGAATCTTACAACCTAGAGGTCGGGGGGCAGGTTCTCCAGTTCAGGGTGGCTGATCTGACTCTGGGCAAGAGCCTACTTGGACTACCCTGGATCGAAGGCAGGGAGCTTCTTAGATGTTGGAGAGAAGCACAGACAGGCATTCTATTCACTTGAGATAAATCTCTGGATGTTGCTCACTGGGAAAATAAAACACAACAAACCCCAGAACCCAGTGTGATTACCCCAGCCATGCAAGCCCTTTCTACGGAAAGGCTCTTTCAACAAAGTAGTCAGGAAGCAAGGTGGTGCTAACCTCTGCACACCCGCTCTCATCCTCACACGCAATTATGCAGGCACAGGCTAATCACAGGCAGCAATTTGCTGATATAATGCAAAACTCTTTCAGGAAAGAGCTGTGATGAGGGGTGGGGCAAACCAGCAGGTGGGGTCAAGCCACTCACACAATTTTAGCCTACACTGAACGAGAGTCAGCTGGGAGAGACGTGCCTGAAAGATATTCTCAGACAGCCTGCAACATTGTTTGCCTTATTTATGTTTCTGTCTCTCTTGTTATTGAATTAATATATTAATTCAATTATATTTCATTAAACTATTAATTTAATTATATTTCATCAAACTACTAATTCAATTGTAACTCATTAAACTATTAATTTAATTATATTTCATTAAACTACTAATTCAATTATATTTCATTAAACTATTAATTCAATTATATTTCATTAAACTATTAATGCAATTATATTTCATTAAACTATTAATGCAATTATATTTCATTAATATATAGATTCAATTATGTGTCATTAATATATTGATTCAATTATGTGTCCTTAATATATTGATTCAACATATTAATTCATTAATATATATATAAATGTATTGAATTAATATATTAATTTAATCTATTACTTCAATATACTAATATATTGAATTGCATCAAATGATGTTTAAAATGTTAAGCCAATCTTTTGTTCTTGGAATGAAGCCCACCCGGTCATGATGACATATCAGTTCTGTCTACGACTGCACTCAATGTATTAATATTTTGTCTATATTTTTGTACGTACGTTCATGAGGGATATTGAGCTGGAGTCTTATTTTCTTATAATGTGTTGGGCTTTAATATCAAGGTATTACTGGTTTCATAAAATGAATTTTTCCCCAACTCTATTTTCTGAAAGAATTTGTGTAAGATTGATATTATTTCTTTCTTAAAAGTTTAATAGAAAGTAGGAAACCACCTGGACCTGAAGTTTTTCTTATAAGAAAATGGCTTAAACTCAACTTTATTGAGTTAATTGACATGCAATAAAATGCACCCATTTTATTTTATTTTACTATTTTTGAAAGTCTTAAAGTGTCATCTGTTGTAAAGAGGCCTTTTCAAATTCACAACCTAAAAAAGGGTTGTGTTTTGATGTGTACTACTAGATAGCTCCACCTGGTCCTGTATTAATTCTACAATCTATTATTGACAAGGCTGTTTAAACTTCTAATACAAACAAAATAGGATCTATTCAAGAAATGAAATATTATTCAGCCACAAAAAGGAACAGAATCATAAACATGGATGGAACTTGAAAGCATTATTCTAAGTGAAAGAAGCTAGACACAAAAGGCTGCATATTTTATAATTTCGTTTATGTGAAGTGTCCAGAATAAACAAGTCTATAGAGACATAGAGCAGATTGCTGGTTTCAGGTTGTGAGGGAGGGGGCAGAGGGGAGTGACTGCTCAGGGTACAGGGATGGAAACGTTCTGGAATGAGGACGTGGTGAGGAATGCATACTTTGAGTATAGTAGAAACCACGGAAGTGTACATTTAAGAAAAGTGAATGTTATGGTATGTGGATTACATCTCAATTAAAAAACAAAACAATTGGGTCAGGCACCCACACCTGGGTTTGAATCTCAGTCTGGCTTAAACAACAACAACAACAAAGAAACAAAAATTAATGCAGTCTCCCTGGGGACTTGAGACCTCTTGAAAAATTTGAAAAGTTGCACCAATTTTAAGCACACCATTGAACAAATTTTGATACATGTACAAATCCATATAACCACAACTGCAATCAATTCTATCATCCTTAAAACTCCCCTGCCCTCCAGCCCAGGCAATATACCTTGCCCTGGTCCTAGACTATCACTAGTTTGCTTTTGTCATTTTCTAGAATTTCCTTCACATGGGGTCATATGGTATGGTATTATTGTTCATCATACTGTTTTCTAAGACTGATCCATGTTATTGTAGATGTCAGCTCAGTAGTTAGTTCCTTTTTATTGCTGATTGTGGATTTACTGCAATTTGTCTATCCATTTACCTGTTCATTGACAATTGGGTTGTTTTCAGATTTTAGCTATTATGAATAAAGCTCCTATGAACATATATGTGCAAACCTTTATGTGGACATATGTTTTTATTTCTCTTGTGTAAATAGGAGTGGAATTGCTGGGTTGTATGGTGAGTGCATGTTTAACTTTGTAAGAAATTGCTACTATTTTCTGAAGTGGTTGTATGCTTTTATATTACCACCCACAACAGATGAGAGTTCCAGTTTCTCAATGTCTTTTCCAACACTTAGTACTCCCACTTTCTAAAACTGTAGTTGTTCTAGTGTAGTAGGTGTGTAGTGGTAAACTTTGTGGTTTTAGTTTGCTTTTTTCTGGTGACCATGATATTGTGTATTTTGTGTGTGTGTGTTAGTTGGCTGATTGCATAACTTCTTTTGTGACGATCTCTTCAAGTTATTTGCTCATTTTTAAGTTGGGGAGTTTACTTTCTTATTAATGAGTTTTAAGAGTTCTATATATGTTCTGGATACAAGTCCTTTGTATGATATATGTTGTGCATACCCGTCTTTTTTGATATTAGTTATTTCAGTTATTATAAGTTGTATTTTTAAGGACTTTCTCCATTTTGTCTAGGTTGTCAAATTCTCCTAGAATTTGGCAGCCAGGGGAACTCCCTCAGGCTGGTTCTTGAGTCCCTTTGCCACCCTATCCTTTTGTTTTTTGAGCACTTTCCTACTTTCTGGTACTACAAGATGCTCCAGGCTGGTCTTGGATCTTCCCTGGCTCAGCCCTAGGGCCAGCCATTTTCCAAGATGCTTGTCTTAATTTGTAAATGTTGTGCAGACTCCAAATCTGCTGGGTTTATTCATTACTACCAGGATATCATTGCCTTAGGCCCTCTCGACAGACAGAGCTAGGTAATATACACATATATACTAACTTATAGGTTTAAATATATCTCTAATTATTTCTCCATTTGTGTATACATATGTGTATAATACACACACACACACACACACACACACACACACACACACGAGCTCATATTGATGCCTCTGACTCCAATTCAGGATCATAGGGTTCATTCTAGCCTTCCTTCTTGTTTTTCTGTCACTTTCCTCTCCAACAGTGAGAAACCTGGCCCTCACTGTCACAACCACCATCCATCTACTTAATTGTTCATCCACTGTATACATGAAAAGCAGTTTCAGAATTCTTTTTTTTTTTTTTTTTTGAGTTGGAGTCTCACTCTGTCGCCCAGACTGGAGTGCAGTGGCCGCTCCTGGCCACCGCAGCCTCGACCTGCTGGGCTCTGGCACTCCTTCTGCCTCAGCCTTCCAAGTAGCTGGAACTATAGGCGCGCGCTACCACGCCCTGCTAATTTTTTATTTATTGTAGAGATGAGGTCTCACCAGGTTGCCCAGGTGGGTCTCAAACACGCAGTTTCAGGCAATTCTCTTGCCTCGGCCCCCAAAGTGCTGGGATTATAGGCTGAGCCACGGAGCCTGGCCTGTTTCAGAATTCTTGACCTGCACCCCAATAAGAAACACATTTATCAACTAGAACACAGTGTGAATATGCAGTTTATTTGTTTGTTTTTTGGCCTTAAAGCTTCTAGTAAAAATGCAATTTTAAAAGTTACTTAGTTCAGTTCCCTTTCACAAAACACCCTTAAGTGTGTTATAATTTCATTTTTTAAAAAAGTTAGATTTATCTATCATAGTTTGCATTTCATCCTGGGATTCCTCCAACATCCTGGTTGATCCATGTCTATAGTTATATTTTTCACTGTCATAATTACTGTAGTATTATAGTAATAGTATATCTTGAAATTAGGTAATGCATTCTTCTTTTTTAGGATTGTTTGATAATTCCAATTTTTTTGCCTTTCTATGTGAATTTTAGAATAAGATGGTAAAAAATCTACAAAAAAATTGGCTGAGATTTTGATTGTGATTGCATTGAATTTATAAACTATATTTGGTAGAATTGACATCTTAACAATATTGAGCCTTCCAATCTATGAACATGGTATATCTCACCATTTATGTAGATCCTCTTTTATTGCTCTCATCAATTCTTTTAGTTTTTCACATACATATCTTGTGCATATTTTGTTAGATTTATACCTAAGTCTGCCAGGCACGGTGGCTCACACCTGTAATCCCAGCACTTTGGAAGGCAGAGGTGAGAGATTTATCTGAGTCCAGAGGTTCAAGATCAGCTTGGACAACTTGGTAAGACCTCCTCTCTACAATACATCAAAAAATTAGCCTGGCATGGTGATGTGTGCCTATAGTTCCAGCTACTTGAAGGCTGAGGTGCAAGGATCTCTGTGTGGGGGAAGAATGCCATTGGGAAAGCAAGGCAAGAAGATGGTGTTGTTGTTTCAAAGAGGGCCACTTTGGCCTGAAGGATTCTCCACATTCAGGAAGACCATCAGGCTCTGACGGAGACCATCTAAATGCTTTAATCCATGATGATCCATGTCATTCAACCTGAGAATTGGCCAATATGATGAACTGTGACCTGTCAACCATCGTGCGACATTTGGCTTCCATGCTACAAACTTATGCATCAACCCAATATTTATTTATTTATCTGAGTCTTGTGTTATCTTACTCTGTCACCCAGACTGGAGTGCAGTGGCATGTTCATGGCTCACTGTAGCCTCCACCTGCTGGGTTCAGGAGATCCTTCCACCTCAGTCTTCAAAGTAGCTGGGACTACAGTCGTGCACAATGCCTGGCTTTTTTGTTTGTTTGTTTTTGTAGAGACAGGTCTCGCTATGTTGCCTAGGCTGGTCTTAAACTTCTGGGCTCCAGTCATCCTCCTGCCTCAGCCTCCCAAAGTGCTGAGATTACAGTCGTGAGCCACCGCACCCAGCCTGAAATTACATGATTTAAATGTTTGTGGTTTCTTGGGTTTTCCGGTGCCTTGACCTTCCTCGTTGGCTGTAGGCAAGCTTTTACTTTCTGTTGCTATCTCAGCAGTTTCTGGGGTGAGAACTTGGAGAGTGCACTGGGTCTCTTCACTCTTTCTTGAAGCCCCTGTGGTGTCCCCTGTGTGCCTTCTGTCATTTCTACAGCTAAAGCCACTTCCAGATTGACAATTTTATTCCCTCTGTACATCCCGTCTGTAATTCCTGTCCCACGGGCTGAGGCCCTTCCACTGTCTCTGCATAAAATCACAAGTTGAATGGTAGCAAGAACTGGCAGCTTGTTTGTTTTTCATGCCCTTAAGTTTTTAACTACAAACCTCCAGCCCTGGACTGCAGAAGCGGGAAGACCGCCTCACCTCTGGAGATGGTCTGGGCCCCTGGATTCGGGGCTGTGGGCTCATCTCTGCCTTCATGTGCAATTTTTTCTTTTTCCAGGAGTCATTTCCACTAGCTTCAGCCTCCAGCTGCTTGTGTTGAGAGCAGAGGGTGACGTGCTCCCAGCAGGCAGCTCTCCAGGGTGCTCCATGGCTTCACGGTTCTGGAAATTACAGTCATTTGCAGCTCTCTCCATTAGTGCCCTGACCCCAGCCAGCTGGGTCTGCATGATTTTGGCTCCTGATGCCTGAAGCTTCTTACTGCTTCACTATGTGATCTCTCCAAGCTCACTGTGTTCCTTTTCCACTTCCACCTGGGGCCAACAGGTCTGCAGACCTGCTCGAGATTAAGGCTGTTATTGGATTCACTAATTCTTCCATGAAAAACCTGTAGTTTTCTGGCAGGGTGTGCCCTGACCCTTCCTCTGTGGGCTGGTGTTCCAGGGCCTTGAACTCCCGGGACTGGACTGGGCAGGCCGCGGCACCCGGCGTGTGAGTCTGGGCGGCCTCCAAGTGTGGGTGCCACAGAAGTGGCAGGGTCCAAATATGTGCTCCACTCTCAGCCAGACAGGCTTGCTTGGCCGCCTGGTCCTCTGTAGCCGAGCAGTGGTTGTTCTTTAAGAATGACTGAAAACGAAGTGTTTTTTGGTTTTGCGTTTTTTGTTTTTTTTTAGAGAAAGCAGGATTTATTGAGAGGACAGTAAAGCTCCCAGAGTGGGAGAGGACCCAAAGGGGTTGCCCTTTTTGTTTGTTTTTTAATGGCGCTACAGAATCTTAAATAGAACACAGTTTAACATGACGGCAAAAAAATGTTGGTTTAACTTCCACAAATGTAGAACTAAGAGGATTTATAGATCAGAATCTCAGTCCAACAATAGGTAACACTTCATTTGTTGCATTTTCAGTTTCCAACACCAACTCATCAACAAAGATTTTACCAAAAACCTTAGGAACAATAAATAAGAATGCTGGACCCCACACGATTAAAGCACACGACAGAGACTAACCAGTTCAGGAAGTGTTCTGATTGGGAGTCCATATACCCCTGCACCAGCAATGGCTATTCAGACACACATAGCAGAAGCTATTGGCTGAGTACCTGATAAATGAAGCAAAAAAGGAGATAAAAATGGAAAGGGCTTGAGACATTTTTCAATGAACGTGTGTGAGAAAGTTCAATGAAAAGGCGCCACGTCATATAATGAGGCTGCGGATGAGCTGGTGTCAGAGTTCACCAATTCAAATAACCATTTGGCTGCTGATTCGGTGTATGATCAGAAGAACATTAGGCGAAGAGTTGATGATGCTTTAAAAGTGCTCCTGGCAATGAACATAATTTCAAAGGAGAAAAAAGAAATCAAGTGCACCGGCCTGCCCACCAACTCTGCTCAGGAATGTCAACACCTGGAGATAGAAAAGCAGAGGCAGATAGAACGGATAAAGCAGAAGTAGGCCCAGCTGCAAGAACCTCTTCTGCAGCAATTTGCTTTCAAGAACCTGGTACAGAGAGCTCGGCAAAATGAGCAACAGAACCAAGGCCCTCCAGCTCTGAAGTTGACCATTCAGCTGCCATTTATAATCATCAATACAAGCAGAAAAACAGTAGTAGATTGCAGCACCTCCAACGACAAGTTTGAGTATCTTTTTAATTTTGACAACACCTTATAGATCCATGATGACACAGAAGTCTGAAGCAGATGGGAATGTCCTTTGGCCTGGAGTCAGGCAAATGCTCCCTGGAGGATCTGAAACTTGCTAAGTCACTGGTGCCAAAGGCTTTGGAAGGTTATATCACAGATGTAGCCACAGGACCTTCTTGTTTAAATCAGGGACTACTGAGCTCTTCCCAGTCAGTTTCAAGTTTAGACCTGACCACCGGTGCCACCTCACCCCAATCAAGTGTAAACCAAGGGTTTTGCTTGGATGCTGAAGTGGCCTCAGCAACTGGGCAGTCCCTGGTCCCAGTCACCAGTCCAGCAGTGCAGCTTGTCGCTGCTCTGAGTCCTGAGGTGAGACCCCCCTGTTTGTTCAATGATGAAGATGAGGAGGATTCCTCCTCCTCAGAATAAAGACAAGAGAAAGTCTAAAAAAAAACACCCGACGCCCCCAAAAACCATCCGTAGTTTTCCAGAGCTCGTTCTATAGGGGAGAGATTATCAGTGGGTTCCCATTCTTCCCAGAGTCCTATTACTTAACCTGGCCCTGTCCATGGCTCTTCTATGATCTGGGGCGTTTTGCTTAAACTCTCTCCCACGCTCGGTCCAACCCATGTCAAACCCAGACTTGACATCTTGTGTCTCTCTTTTGGCAAGTCTGCCATTTATCTACCTGTCTAGACTGACCCAGGGATGGTAAGGGAGCCCCTGCTCCCCAGCAAGCTTGTATTTAGTGGCCATTAAAAGCAAGGGGCTGGGTGTGATGGCTCATACCTATAATCCCAATACTTTGGGAGGCTAAGATGGGAGGATTGCTTGAGGCCATGAGTTCGAGATCAGCTTGGGGAACATAGAGATATGCTGTCTCTATAAATAAATTAAAAAAAAAAAAATTAGCCAGGTGTGGTGATATGTGCCTGTAGTCCTAGCTATTTGGGAGGCTGAGGCAGGAGGATCACTTGAGCTGTAGTGAGCAATGACTGTGCCACTGCACTCCAGCCTGGGTGACAGAGTGAGACCCCGTCTCTAAAAAATTAAATTAAATTAAATTAAAAATAAAAAAGGTGGTCACGGAGGATGCTAGGGTGGTCCTCACCCTTTAGCATACATTAGAGTCACCTTGAAGGCTTATTGAGACACAGATTCCTGGACTCCATCCCCAGAGCTGCTGATTCTGGGGCCTGAGCATCTGCATTTTACCAAATTCCCCATTTTGCTGCCACTGCTCATCAAAAGACGATGAGCATCCCTGCATGAGTCCATCCTCAGCAGTAATCTTGGCACTTTGGGAGGCGGAGGCAGGAGGATTGCTGGAGGCCAGGAATTCGAGACCAGCCTAGACACCATAGTGAGACCTCGTCTCTTGTCTCTGTGCCATGTCATCCAACTGTCCCACTCCTCGTCCCTGTGTTGTTAGTTGCTGTGTTTAGCACCACGTCTGTGCCCGTGCTCACCCTCAGGCTCGGTTCTCTGAGTTTCCTCTGTCTCTGAGCTTTTTGACCTATCTTGCTGGCTCTTCCTGCTCAAGGCCACCCAGGGAGGAGACTTCTCTAGCTCTGGCCTCACTGCAGGGGTCCCTTGGCCACCCTGCAGGGGTGCAGCAGACCGACTCTTCCCCGGGTCCTGCCAGAAACCTTCCGGCGCAGCTCCCCAAGCCATCCTCCCTCCTCATCGCCTTGCCTGGAACTGGCTGATGAGTGTCCATGTGTTTCATAGGAGCAGCCCTGGCCCTCCCCACCACTTCAGGTGAGCACAAGGAGGATACCCTGATAACTCGTTTGTGTTCTTGTTTCTCTGAGGTCATTGCCACAGTCCCCTTTGGGGCAGAGGCGAGGACACAGGCAAGTGTATCCCAGTTTCTGCTCCTGGCAGATTTTCCTCTTCTCCGCTGTTAAAGCCCTTGAGTGTCTAGTCACCCAACTTAGCTACCAATACGAAGGGGACCTCAAAAAACCTGGAATCTATATAAATTGTGCATTATGTCTAAACTTCAGTCACCTTTAAAGTCCTCTCCATTGGACGCAATACACCTATTGAGACGCTTTTTCCACTGCTCAGAACAGTCTTTGAACTCATCCCTTTGGATGCCTTTGAGTGCTTCTGCTGTTTTTTGTTTCTCCTCTTCCACACTGGCCAAACATTTCCCTTTGAGGACTTTTTGCATCTGGGGAAACAAAAAAGTCACTCGGGGTGAGATCAGGTGAATAGGGAGGGTGGGGCACAGGGGGCATGCTTTTTTGGGGTCTTTTTTTTGTCAAAAACTACTGAACACTCAGTGAATGTGGGTAGGTTGTTCACATGTAAATCACCCATCATGAAATGAACACATGGATTGAAAGAGTCCCCCCAAAAAATTCGCTGATGCCTAGCTCAGCCTCTCCCAGCAATGCCAGCTGGTGCACGGATGTCCAGGGTTCCCAGGACACTTACCTAGTGGGGAAAGCCTGGATTCCAAGGGGCCCACCCTCCAGAGGATAATTCCGGGTTTTTTGGGGTCCCCCCTTGTAGAAACAACTAAAATGACTTCCTTCTTCCTGTCTTCATTTTTAAAGCTGTTCAGTTTGTCTTTGTCCCTTTGAGCTCACTGCTCTGAGTGGGCTTATCTGGCTTGCAGGGTTTCAAGCATTCCGAGCAGTGCTTTTTCTTCCTTCTCCCTCAAGTCCCTGCTCTTTTCCTGGTTGCCATTTCCGAGCGAAGCCTGTCTCCAGGGCAACGGCCCTCACTCTCTTGCGTCCTTAGCCCCTGGCAAAGGCCCCTCGAAGCGCAAATTGGATTTTCAGAGCGCAGTGTTCCAGGTGCAGGCTGACTGTCTTTTTTTGCCTTTTTCTTTCTTTCCTTTTTTTTTCGTTTTTGGCCTTTGGCTTCGTAATTATTTCATTTTTCCAGCCACTTCAGTCAATTCAGTTTGATTCTCCCACTTCCCTCCACCCCTCCTGTTCTCTGTCCTTTAAAATCCACTGTGCTAATCAAGCCTTATTGATTGAAATTTCTAGAGGGCCCCAAGTGGGAGCGGCAGACACAGCAGTGTCCTTGAACCTTTCTCGTCAGGCCACAGATTCCATGCCGACAACCATGAGCCGGTCTTTGAAGAGTGTCCTCTTGCCTTACATGGAATGAGGAGCCATCTTGTCCTTCAGTGGTTCCTGGTCCCTCAGAATGATGTGGTCTGTGATGAAGTTACTTTCTGGCCTGTGATGAAAGGCAAAAAATAATAAGGGCAGGAGCCAGCAAACAGACTTTTTCTAGGGAAGGGTTGTCCCTTCCATTCTGTCCTCAATTTTGGAGTGTTGTCTTTTTGTTTTCTGACCCACTGTCGAGCGTGTAGACTCAAAACCTCTGGGCTCTGTCTCTCTCTTCCACCAATTCTGAAGTTAAATACTGGCTCACAAGAGCTCATTGTTTTGAGATGAACTTCCCCTGACCCCAGAAATGCATGTGCCTCTCCAAGAACATTAGATTCCCGCTCCTACCAAGAGACCCCAAGCCAGGGCAGGACCCCATCCTTTCCAGCTGTGACATCACCCAGGAACGCAGCTGCTCATAGGGTCTGCGTGGCGGCCCCAGTCTCAGTCCCCAGGGCACAGCTTCCTCGGCTCTGCCAGCCCCACAGATGTTAGCCTCGTCCCCTGGATATCAAGCCCCTCCACTCTGAAGCCTTGCCTGGTTTCCTCTTCTGGCAAAGTTTCTGAACACTGTAAAAAATATCCCAAGCACATCCCTTATTCCCAGTCTTTATTTTTTCAAGAGGTACTTGTTCAATTTTTTCACCAAAGTATGTCTAACAGCAGAGGAAATGAATTCACATGAAGGAGAATGTGAAAGCAGTAGGAAGAGGTTATTGCAAGCAAGCAATTTGTATTTTTGTTGTTCGTTTGTTTGAGTCAGAGTCTCACTCTGTCGCCCAGGCTGGAGTGCAGTGGCACACTCAGGCTACTGAAGCCTCGACCTCCTGGGCTCAGGTGATTCTCCCGCCTCAGCTTTCCAAGAAGCTGGGACTACAGGTGTGCACCATGCCTGGTTAATTTTTAAAAGTTTCTTGTAGAGCAGAGGTCTCTCCAAGTTGTCCAGGCTGGTCTCCAACTCCTGGACTCAGACAATCCTCTTGCCTCTGCCTCCCAAAATGCTGGGATAATAGGCATGAGCCACCGTGTCCAACTGCAATTTGTATTTTATCTAGACAGTTCATGCAGCATTTGCATTCTGCTTCATAATATATTCCTTTTTATATTAATAAAAAAGGTTTAAAATGACCATCAGGCAAAATAGGCCCACCACTCTGGGAGGGCAGCATCTTCTTCCAGGAGCTCACAGGCAGGTGGCATGGGAAGTGACCCACAAGTATTTCAGCCATCCCCATGCACCAGAACAGGTCTCTCACACAGTCTGGCTCACCCAGAGCTTGGTTCAGAAATCCTTGACTCACTGCAGGCACTGCCTGTGCTGCTCCCTCAAGGGACTTCACTGGTCTCAGACCTCCAAGTCCAATCTTACCTCCACCTGGTTCTACAGATGACTTGTCTTGGCAAGGACAGCATTCCCCTTGGGTGGCATCCTCTCAGCTTCTCTCCAGTCCAGTCCGACACTGCCACATGGGCTAAGGAGTACCTCTCTCCTTCTTGCGTCATGCTCTGGTAGAAAGATATCAAGGAGCTCGGCACATGGCTCACGCCTGGGATCCCAGCACTTTAGGAGGCCAACGTGGGAGAATTGCCTGAGCCTAGGAGTTTTCATCCAGCCTGGGCAACATAGTGAGACCTCATCTCCACAAAAAATTAAAAAAAAAAAAAAAAAAAAGCCAGGGATAGTGGTGCATGCCTGTAGTCCCAGCTGCTCAGGAGGCCGAGGAGAGAGGACTTCCTGAGCCCAGGAGGACCAGGCTGCTGTGAGCCGTGATTATGCCGCTGCACTACAGCCTAGGTGATGGAGTGAAACTCCGACTCAAAAACAAACACATCACCAAAGCACACTGCCTTAGGTTCAGTTATTCTAAAGAAAACAAAATAACATTAATAAAAAACAAACAAACAGATTTCCAGAGTCATACATTCTAAGAGTCATCAGCTACTTTTACTTGTGAAGTGGCCTTTCTTCTGAAATCAGACCCTTGCTTTCTTGTTTTTTTGGGAACCACCCTTCAGTGTGGGACTGATTCCACCCTGTCCCTGCGCAACTCCACGGAGGGTCCAGTGACCCAGGCCTGGTCACCCGAGTACCAGGGTTCAAGGAAGGGCGTGTCCAAGTAGGGCCATGAGGAGTTGGCTCGGGGCTTGCACTGCCCCTGTGGGGCTGCCATGTTGGCAGGGAGAGGCAGCCTGAGACTGAAGCCAGCACAGACAGAGGAAGGGCCAATGAATGAGGACAGCTTTATTCATCATAGATTCATTGGACAGCCGGAATTCGGCCATGTCTGAATCTATCCCCAGAGTATTCAGGCGCACAGACCAGGAAATTCCTCTTTTTAGGTTTCTTTCTGTTGAGTTTCTGATATTAGCAACCAAAAGGACACTAATATGGAACTCCCTTGGTAAAAAGACAAAACATTATAGAAATACATAAGAGAGTGAAATAGAAATTGTTGTATTTTATATGCGTATGTTCTAATTAAGAAATCTTGCCTAACCAAAGCCCACTAAGATTTTCCTTCTGTGCTTTTTTTTCAGTCAGAGTCTCACTCTGTCACCCAGGCTGGAGTGCAGTGGCTTGATCTCGGCCATTGCAGCCTTTGACCCGCTGGGCTCAGGCGACCCTTCTGCCTCAGCCTTCCAAGTAGCTGGAACTACAGGCGTGTGCCAACAGGGATGGCTAATTTTTTGATTTATGGTAGAGACGGGGGTCTCGCCAAGTTGCCCAGACTGGTCTCAAACCCCTGGGCTCAGGCAATTCTCTTGCCTTCGCCTCCCAAAGTGCTGGGATGACAGGCGTGAGCCATGGCGCCCGGCTCTTCTGTATTTTCCTCCACAACTTTCATAATTGCAGCTCTTAAAATGTTCAGATCTGTGATCTATTTTGAATAGATTTTTAATGCAAGCTACGATCTATCTTAAATTATATTTTGTAAGTGACATGCGTCTAGGTTTTTCATTTCACTTTCTGAAAGTGTTAGCCTTTTTCTACTGAACTGCCTGGCGACTGTGTTGAAAATCAAACTACCATCCACCTGCGGTCTGTTTCCAGACCTGCTAGTCTGTTACCTCACTCTTCATTTTTACACCGGTATCACTTTGTTGTGATTCCTATAGCTTTATAGTAAGTTTTGAAATAAGATGGCATAAGTCCTCTGGCTTTTTCCTTTCTTTTAAAAATTGTTTTTGCTATCTAAGTCATTTGTATTTTTATACAAACCTTAGAAATGTTATTTTCTACAAAAAAAGCCTGCTCAGATTTTTATTCTGATGGTGTTGAATCTGTAAAGTTGATTTGGAGAGAACTGACATTTTAACATATTGAGTCTTCCAATACATGAACTTGGCATCATTCTTTACTTATTTAGATCTTCCTTGGTTTTTTTCAGTCATGTTCTTAATGTACAGACCTTAAAATTTTTAATATATCCATAAGTATTTTATATTGTTGGATGTTATTGTAAATGGCATCGTTTAAAGTTTCATGTCTAATTGTTCATTGTTAACCAATAGATATACAATTGATTTTGGGTATTAACTTTGTGTTCTACAATCTTACGATAATCACTTACTGGTTCTGGTAGTTTTTTAATAGGTTCTTGAGACTTTTCAACATATGCAATCATGATGTATGCAAATAGAGTTTTGCGTCTTCCTTTCCATGTGCTCGACTTTTATTTCTTTCTGCTGCATTATTCTACTGGTTGTCCTCCAGTACAGTGCTGAACAGAAGTGAGAAGAGTGGACATTCTTGCCTTGTTCACTATATTAGGAAGAAGGCACTAAGAATAATGTCAGCTGCAGGTGATTATTTTTTTTAAAGGCAGGGTCTCCCTCTGTTGCCTAGGCTAGAGTGCGGTGCATGATCACGGCTTACTATAGCTTCAACTTCCAGGGTTCTTCTCATCTCTACGTCCTGAGTAGCTGGGACTATTGTCATGCCTCACCATGTCCGACTAATTTTTAAATTTTTTGTAGAGGTGAGGTCTCACTCTGTTACTCAGGCTGATCTCAAAGTCCTGGCCTCAAGCGATCCTCCCACCTTGACCTCCCAAAGTGCTGAGATTACAGATGTGAGTCAGTGAGCTACCATCCTAGCCAGTTGTAGATTTTTAAAAATGTAGTCCTTTATTGAGTTGAGAGAGATTCCTTTTAGCCTTAGTTTATGGTGCAATTTTATGAAGAATGGCGTTTGAATTTTGCTGAATGCTTTTCAGAATCTATTGAGATAGCTTTTCTTTTTTAGTGTGTTAATATGATGAACTATATTTATTGGTTTTTAAATGTTAAAACAATTTTGACATCCCTGAGATAAGTCTCATTTACTCATGACGTGTCATCCATTTTGTATGCTGCTAAATTGTTTGCCAAAGGTTTAAGGATTTCTGCATCTGTGTTCATGAGGATGTCAGTGTGTAGTTCTTGTTTTATGATGCCTTTGTCTAGTTTTGGCAGATAAAAATGCCAACCTCATAAAATAAGTTTGGAATGTTCTCCCTCCTCTATTTCTAGAAGACTTTATGTTAAATTGGGATTATTTCTTCCTGAAATGCTTGGTAGAACCCACCAGTGACATCACCTAGGCTCGGCATTTTCTTTGTGGAAAGGTTTTTAAGTCTGAGCCCAATTTATTTGGTAGACATAAGGATTTTCAGTTTCTCTCTTTCTTCTTCAATGAGTTTTGGTAGTTTGTGTTTTTCACAGAATTTGTGTTTCACTGATTTTATGGGATTTGTGGGCATAATATCCCCTTTCATCTTTCAATGTCTGTGGATCTGTCATATTCTCTCTGCTTTTGCTCTTGATATCATTTATTTTTTCTTTTTTTTTTCCCTGATTAGTCTGACTAGAGTTTTATTAATTCTATTGATGCTTTCAAAGAATTCTTTTTTTATTGACTTTTTTCCTACTAGTTTTCTGTTGTCTGTTTCATTCTGTACT
Source organism: Carlito syrichta (assembly GCF_000164805.1). NCBI lineage: Eukaryota > Metazoa > Chordata > Mammalia > Primates > Tarsiidae > Carlito > Carlito syrichta. The sequence continues at coordinate 59,881 of NW_007076946.1, read as the reverse complement.
TTATTACTTCCTTCCTTCTATTTACATTAAATGTACCTTGCTCTTCTTTTTCAAATTTCCTTCCCCTCCTCCTCCTCCCATGTCCCCTCAACCCCCCCCCACCCGCGCGCGCTTCCTTTTTCCTCTTCTTCCTGTTTTTATAGTTGGGGTCTTGCTCTGTCTCCCAGGCTGAGGCTGGAGTGCAGTGACACAATCATAGCTCACCGAAGCCTCCATTTCCCAAGTAGCTGAGACTGCAGGCTGGCGCCACTGTCTTTTTTATTGTTTCCTAAAGTGGAAGATTAGATTTTTTATTTGGGATATTTCTTCTTGTTGAATATAATCATTCATTGTTAAAATTCCTTCTTAGCACTGCATTAGCTGCATTCTGCAACTCTTGATATGTTGTGTTTTTATTTACATTCACTTCAAAATATTTAATAATTTTGCTTGTGATTTATTATTTTGTCCATGGGTTATTTAGAAGTCTATTGTTTAATTTTCAAATATTTGGGGATTTCCACATATTTTTCTGTTGTTGATTTATAATTTAGTTCTATTGTGGTTAGAGAACATATGTCATATGAAATTAAAATTTGTTGAGACCTGTTTTATGGTCCTGAATAGGATCTATCTTGGTGACTATTTCACGTAGTTGAAAAGAATATGTGTTCTCCTTTTGGTGTGAGAAGTTGTCTTTAAATGGCAATTAGTGCAAGTTGATTGACTGTTGTATGGAATCTATATCCGGATTTTTCTGTCTACTTCCTTTATAAATCACCAAGAAAGGAGTTTTGAAATCCCCAGTTATAACTGTAGATTTGTATGTTTCTCCTATAAATTCTATCAGTTTTTGCTTCAGTTATTTTGAAGCCTTATTATTGTATGCATACACTTTTTAAAGTGTTTTTATTTTGATAAGTTTGATCACTTTTTGTTGTGAAGTCTTTCTTTACTCATGATAATATTCCTTTTTCTGAAAGTTTTTATACTCATTTTGCTACTTTAGTTTTTTAAGTTAATGTTTTCTTGGTATACATATTTTCTTATTTTTTTTTTGAGTTGGAGTCTTACTCTGTTGCCCAGGCTGGAGTGCAGTGGCATGCTCATGGCCACTGCAGCCTTAACGTGCTGGGTTCAGGTGATCCTTCTGCTTCAGCCTTCCAAGTAGCTGAAACTATAGGTGCGTGCTACCACGACTTGCTAATTTTTTGATTTACTGTAGGGACGAGTTTTCACCATGTTGTTCAGGCTGATCTCAAACCCGTGGGCTCAGGCAATCCTCTCGCTTCCGCCTTCCAAAGTGCTGGGATTACAGGCTTGAGTCACTGTGCCCAGCCTGCTTCTTTTTTTAAATAAGAACTTTGAGATACAATTTATGTACCATATAATTCCTCACCTTAATGTGTACAGTTCAGTGGTTTTGAGTTTATCCACAGAGTTGTGTAACCATCACCACCACCAATTTGAGAATATTTTCTTACCTACTAAGAGCATCTCATTCCCATTAAATCAGTCTCCTTCACGGCTCCCTCCTCCAGCCCTAGGCAACCACTGACCTACTTCCTGTCTTTATAGATTTGCCTATTATGGACACTTTCTAGAAATGAAATCATACACTAAGTGTGCTCTCTTGTGACTGGCTTCTTTCACTGAGCATGTCTTCAAGGTTCATCCATGCTGTAGCGTAGATCACGCCTTCAACCCCTTTTACTGACTAGAAATATTCCATTGTACAGATATGCCATGTTTTCTTGATCCGTTCATCGGTGGATGGGCTTTTGGGATCCCTGTGTGAACTCAATGAATTTGCCTTGAAGAGCTGGAACATCTCTGACAAGCGTCATGTTGTTGGACAGAGATGGGGGAGAGGGAGTAGAATGAGTTACAGATGGGAGTAAACCCTTCTGTGGTTGAGAAACTCTGTTTTTTCTTTCTTTCTTTTTTTGAGAAATGAAGCAGCCAAAGAGATGTGTAAATCGTGGCTCTGACTTACTCACGGATCAAGCTGCCTTACCTTAGTGCCATGCTGCCTTCTGCAAGGTTCAAACCATGGACGAGAAAGTCTCTGAAACACCAGCCTTGATTCAGCGAAAGCTTTTCAGAGAAACCATTTCATTCCACCGAAGAACTTCCAGCAGATGAAATTGCACAGGACGGCCTCCAGGACTCTTGCACCAGCCTGACTTTCAGCAGCTGCCAAAAACACACGTTTCCATTGGCAGTGTCCCCTGCTCTGATCTTAAGGTAAATCTTTACTCTGCAGACTGTCGGGCTTTTAACATTATCTTGAAGTTAACTGTGGAAACCACCGGTCCTACATGGTGGACAGCAGGGCCAGGACAGGGTTTTCCAGAGACCTTGGTTCTGAGGCTTTTGGGTCTGATTTCCACGGAACCTCTGGTTCTGGCGACTCCCACGTCCTGCACAGCTGGTGCCAACACAGTGATGAGAAAGAAGCCACCTCATAGGCCCAGGAGGATGAGGCTTCCTGCTGTGTGCAGAGCTGGGCTGCCCCAGAGTGCCACAGAGCCCTGCCCCACGGCCGTGTGGTGGAGAAAAAGGGGCAGGAACCCTGGGCATCCCTGCAACTGCAGTGGCTGAGAAAGGGTTTAAAAAGAAGTTTCAGACCTGGGTTTCACAACTTGCTCCTGTATCCAGACTACAGACACAGCTTCCACAGGAGGGCCTGTTTTTCCAGATCCTTATTTGTCTCTTTTTTTCCTCAGATGGGGTCTTCCTGTGTCACTCTGGCTGGAGGGCAGTGACACGATTCCAGCTCATGGTAGCCTCGACCTTCTGGGCTCAGGTGATCCTTCCACCTCAGCCTCCCTAGTAGTTGGGACTACAGGTACACATCACCATACTCAGTTAATTTTTTTTTTTTTTAATTGTAGAGACAAGATCTCGCTACGTTGACCAGACTGATCTGGTACTCCTGGCCTCAGGCAATCCTCCCGCTTTGGCCTCCCAAAGTGCTAGAGTTACAGGTGTGAGCCACTGTGCCCGGTCACCTCTACTCCTCCTTGCTGACATGAAATGCTGGCAGTTTCTATTCTTCCCTCCTTTAAGTCATAAAAGTTTGCTTATAGTGTAGAAATGGAAAGTAACAATGAAAGCCTCCCTTTTGTGGCATCCCTCGGAATCTCCATTTCCTTCCCCATTTGCATTTGGAATCCAGGTGACAGCCTGGAGGGCGGCAGGAGGTCACAGGGAATGACCAGGGAGTGCACAGGTGCTGTCGGGAGGCATTCCAGTGAAATTAGAAGCAAAAGCCAAGTAAGCAAATCATCCTGCTGATCACCATTGTTCCTGGGCTGCCAATCTGCCACACTGATCTTTCCAGGCATCTCTAATTCATACACAACTCTCTCAATTCCATGCATGTCACTAGAGACACTCAGAAGCAGGGACCAGCTGGCTTTAGATGGGTGGATGACCATCCACACACTGCTTGGAACTTTGCTTTTCTAAGCCACGTTCAGAAGCATTCCACGTTAGATGACTCTGTCACCAGTTCCCTACAGATGGACTCTGAGGTTGTTTCCAGTGTGAAAACAATTTTCCCCCAATAATGCAGCCTTGGTCATCCCTGGACACGTGTCAGGGCGTGTACACGTAGGATACATTCAACAAAGTGGAACTGCTGGGCCACTTTGATAGTGATGGCCAAAATGCTCTCTACAGAAGTTGAATCTAACCCATGCTGCCAACAGTGCTCCTCTGTTTGATTCTGAACACCTTTCTCTGTCTATATGTCATTAGTTATTCACGTCACTGGTGTGGAGTGAACCTACCCACAGAAAGTCTCTCTACTCTGTTTATTGAAGAACTGAAAGAACATAAATATGTTTTGCCTACATGAAGTTAATGGCCTGTGGTAAAGAATGTAGACCTTGAAGCAGGCTTCCATGTTGTTGGACTTGGGAAACACTGGGTCAGTGTGTTAGACACCTGGCATGGGTTTGGAGGAAAAGGTGGGTGTTTTGGGGGAGTGCTTGCCAAGCAGGGCCATGGCTTCTCCTGCTTGTCTCTTCCTCCTGCTCAATGTACACATCGCCACGTCTGTGTTGTTCCTCCTCTGCTTGGGAGGGTGGGGGGTGATGTACTTTTTCTACCTGGAGTCCCCCGACCCCAGCTGGACTTCCGGGTGGGGCTTCCCTTGAGTTCTGGGCCATACCTCAGACTCTCCAGAGACTTCTACCCTGCTCCCTGCTCTCACATCTTCTTGGTGAAAGCCCTGTTCTCTTGCCCAGTGGCCAAGACCCCCTCTCTGTGCCAGAGGCCAAGGAGTGCTTGAAACTGTGGAAACTTAAAATATCATGGGTTCCAAGAAATAGAGCCCTCAGCAGTAAGAGATGTCCAACAAAAGGAAAATGTTTCTGCAAAAGTGAGATGGTGTTGCTGTGGTCCTGGTGACCTGCTCCTTCTTCAGTCGTGGAATCTCCTGGTGCCATCTTGTTCCCCTGCCACATTGTTACCCCTGGTTTCTGGCAGACCCTCTCCCCCAAATTCCCACAGACATTTGATCACAGCTGCATTACATCATGGGTCACACTGCTTGTTATTAGCTGGCCTGTTTTTCTCTACAACCGGATCGGGAGCTACTTGACATTTTTAACAACAGCAGCAGCAGCAGCAATAGCAATAATACAGCGCTTCCTGTATGCCAGGCACTCTACTAAATGCTTTACACATATTAACTCAGGGAGGCCTCACACATCTCACATATCTTGATCTCCCCATCTCTGGCAACTTCTTGATCATTCTATGGAAATTTCCAATTTAGATCTCTCTTCTTCAGCAGTTTTTTTTTTTTTAATCTACCTATTATTGGTTTGCAGTGATCAGTGCCTTAGCCAAAATATTCATAATATTCATATAACAATAGCTGATTATACGGGATAATAGTAGGTTTTCTCCTTTGGTCTGACATCCAGAGTGTTCTTTTTGACTTTCTATACTGTCGGTTTAACTTAGAACATTCTATGTTCACCCACTAGAGAGAAATAGTTAAGTGTGTTTCCTTTAAAAGATAACTCTGTAAGTATTTATGCTTTAAAAAGTGATCTTTGTTTTTCTCAAATACTACTTTAATTCTACAAAACTGTTTGACGAGTAGATACACATAAGCACATAGATCTGGATTCAAATCTCCATTCCACACTTTCCCAACTCTGCAAACTTGGACATGCTCCATAATGTTTCAAAGTGTCAGTTTTCTCATTGCTAAAATGAGGATCGTGCTGGCTCTCCTTTTATAGGGCAAGCATGAGACGGAAAACATATACATAAGGACTTTATACAGCATCTGGTGCAATGCGATCAACAAATGTTTGCTATCATTCATTCTTATCATCACTATTATGTAATGTTGGGTTAGCAAAGGGGACATGGAAGCAGTGAAGATGCTATCTCTGTCCTCAAGCTCATCTCTGGCAGGAGAGACAAGACAGAGCTGCAGACATCATCACAAGACAGTAGAGTAGAGGAGGGATAGAGCACACAGGAGGGAGTGGTCATTTCCGTGGAAATGATGACATGATGATGGAAGGCTTGCAAGAGGATGTGACAACTAAGTTGATTCTTGAAGAACAAGTAGGAGTTTTTCAGGTAGCCGAAGTACGGAAGGACATACTTGGCCGTGGAGAGGAACATAAGCATGCGGACAGGAAACCGCATGGTGTTCTGGGTGGAGTACAGTTAGTCATGGTTGGTCAGATCATGAAGTTGTGAGGGATGCGTAAGATGGGGTAGTAAGAAGATTCTAGAGGAAGGAAGACAACGGTCAGATTTGGAAGTGTTTTGCATGCCAACCTAAAGTCCCAGAGATATGGTGCAATTAAAGCGTTTTAAGAAGAGATCAGGTTGCAGAAAAATCCCTTTGGCAGGTGTGAGAGTGATGGACTGGAGAAGTAATGGAGAATTGGAGGCAACCCGGAAGCCAATTACGAGAAAATGGTCCAGGTGCGGGATCACACCCGGGGAGGGCAAATGGGAGGGGGAGGGGAGAGAGACCCTCCAGAGACCCTGGGAGGTAGGGAGAACAGGGCAGGCAGGAGGGCACTTGCTGTGATCGGTACCCAAGGCTGCCCGACCCTGGGCCTCCTTCGGTCACGCCACAGGCACTGGCCACGGAGTCAGGGAGATTGAAGCAGATGGTGGTGCATTCGCGGAGACACAGACTCCAGGGGAGCACAGGTTCCTAGGCCAGGGCACAGTGCAAGGAAGAAGGTGGTAGCCTGAACCTGGCACTTGCGGAATCTGAGATGCCACAGGTGATACAGAGTGCAGGTTCTGGGGACAGGGCTCAGTGCAGGGACGAGGATGGTGGCCTGCACCTGGCCCTTGCTGAGTCTGAGATGTCCGTGTGTCACCCACGTGGAGGTGGATCCAGGGCGCGGGCAGAAAGGAGGCTGGAGATATGCACTGGGTAGTCTTTCGGCTGAAATACGGAAGGCTCACCAAAGGTCGGTTCACAGTCCGTCGTGACGGCAACGGCA
>NW_007076946.1:48438-52751 GCF_000164805.1 Carlito syrichta | reverse complement strand
AGGAGGCCCGGCGTGGAGGAGGCCCTGGGATGGTCAGGGCCGGAGGGCAGCCGTGGGGGCGGGGAGGAGGCTCTGGAGGAGGATGGAGGTTCTGGAGGGCGGGAGGGCGTCCTGGAGGGGAGGAGGGCGGGGTGGGGTGATGAGGGCCGTCCAGGGAAACAGAAACACCTGCTCCCTGGCTGGCTTGTGTAGGCTGGAGGCCTCATCCAAGATGGAAAGTGGAGGAGACAAAAACACCCCAGTGGGAAGGAGTCAGGGTGCTGTGGCCCTTTGGTCCCCAGGTGGCCAGGAAATTGTCTTGACTGCAAGAAAGTGGCTGGCTGTCTTCCTTGGGGGACGGTGGTGAGAGGGTAACAAGCATTAGGGCTGCAGGTTTTGATGATTTAACTGGAATCCTTCCGCCGTTTGAGTGGTTTAGCCATCCTCCAAGCATGGGCCAGTGCAGCCAGCAGGCAGGTGCAGCAGGGCCAGATTGGGGGGGGGTGGGCCCTGAAGAGGGTGTGGAGAGGAGCTTGAGGGGTGCTGCTCAGGCTGTGACCTGGAGACGCCCCTACCCGTCATGCTCCTCTGATCTTGGTAAGGCTTACTCAGCCTGCTGCCTCCCTCCTCTGCTTTTAGGGCTTTTTGACCCTAAAATGAGCTCCATGTGAGAGGAAGACACCCATGACTTCAGGGTTGTGCTGGGTAACGGGTTGAGAGAGTGGTTGATGTGACAGTGTTGATCATTTTTTTCACTTTGCCCTCAGCGTGAAGCAGCCTGTTGTACAGAGTGCTGAGCTGAGGGACACTCCGAGGGACGTTGTCGACCTGTCCCCTCGGTAGAGGGTTCACCTTGGTCAAGTCCTAATACATCTTTGAGCCTTCGTTTCTGTCAATGGGGAAAGGCCTTGAAGGTCATTCATGCAGTTGTATACCCAGAGCTGGTGTACCTGCCACAGGGCTACCCAGAGCCCAGTGACAGGGAGCTTGTCACGTTCCCAGATGGCTGGGGTAGTCTCTCTAGACAGCCCCTCTAGAAAATTATTTACGTTGAACCGACATCTGTTTCCCTACAACGTGCGCTTCTTGGAGCTGCACGGAAGAAAATGTTCGCTGCTGCTTCCACAAATATTTGAGGACCGCGGGCACGTTTCCTTCCTCCACGTACTCCACAAGGCTTCCTTTCTTCAAGCAAAAGTCGCCTCGTTCTTCCAGACAGGGAGGCCGGATGGGGTAGTGGAAAGAAGGCCGGCTGGAGCCAGGCACGTCTGCTTGCAGCTCCCAGCCCCACACACACCAACACCCCACGCTCTGGGAAACAGTTGGACGGCCAGGCGACTGTGAGGATGAGGGAGATGGTGGGGGAAGGCCTGGACTCAAGGAAGGAGCTGCTGTGCCTCGTTACCGGGCTGCGGTTCACTGAGCTCATCTTCTCTGCACACGTTCCTGCTTGTCCATGTGTGGGCACATCTGCTCTGCAGACAGAATAAACCACGTTCTGTGAGGTCTACCCAGCAGACTGAGCAGGATGAGCTGGTTCTGGGTGCCTCTCTATAGTCCACGGTCACACTGGCTCGCTGGGCTTGTGAACTAAAGCCACGTTTCTCCTGTTCTGAGCTCATTTAGTTTTTACCTGAGCCTATGATGATGGTTCTTGAACACAGCAGCCCCAGTTCTGTCCTCCTCTCTCTATAAATAGCCTGTATTTGTCATGTTACGGTTCCTCAACTAGGGCTAGAAATAGTTGATTAGAGAACCCATGGTGCCAGCCCTGCTGACCCCAGGCTGCTGTGTGCACCAGCGAGGTCACAAATGCAGAGCTTTCTACACAATGCTTCGCAAAAACTGAAGCCTTCGAGGGTGGGGAGCTGTGCTGCAGTTGGAGAATGGCCAGCACTGCTGGTGGAGGGAGCCCTGCTGCATGGGGACCCTTGGGGATCACATCTGATGCAGGAACCCAAGGGTGGCTGAGAGCAGGCAGAGGTGCCTTTGAATGGATGTTTGGCTGTGTGTCTGCTGGGGGCTGGAGTGTTGTAGACCTAGACCCTAGAGGCAGGGTCTCCCCTCTAGAAGGAAATGGTCCTCTCTAGAAGCTGCATTAAAGCAGGGCACGGTGGCTCACGCCTATAATCCCAGCACTTTGGGAGGCAGAGGTGAGAGGATTACCTGAGCCCATAGATTTCAGACCAGCCTGGGCAACATGGCGAGACCTTGTCTCTACAATAAATCAAAAAATTAGCCGGGTGTGGTGGTGTGTGCCTATAGTTCAGGCTACTTGGAAAGCTGAGGTGGAATTGCCTAACCCCAGCAGGTCGAGCCTGGGGTGGCCATGAGTGTGCCACAGCACTCCAGCCTGGTCAACAGAGCGAGACTCTGACTCAAAAAAGAAAAAAAGAGTTGCATTAATGTCTTGGTTCTGAGGCACCTGGTCAGTGTCTCCTCTCTCAGCTTCCAACAGCAGCTTCCCAGTTCTGGCCATGTTGGTCTCTGCCGGCTGACCTCTGGGTCTGCCCGACTCCTTTCCCCCGTGCGGGAGGTTTTTCCAAATGCCTGCTCCATCTCGCCATGTTCTGGATTCCATGCCCCTCTCAACCTCAGTCCCTCCTCTGAGAAGTCTCTCCTAAGCACACCGTCTGTCCGAGGAAGGGTTTCTCCTGCATACCAGACCTGAAATTCTGATGACTTCCAGAGCTCTCCTGGCTCTCCCCCTTCCCCAGGGCCTGGGATTCCTCCTGCAGTCTACCCACTGGCTCTGCATGGACTGACATGCGCCATGGCCTGCAGAATAGTGCCCTTTGTGGGGTACTCAGCCCATTCAAGAGAACTTGCCTTGATCTCGGACACTGGTGCTTCTGGCCTGGTGAGAATGAAAGTGTGGACCTGTCTGTAGGACTCAGAGGTTCCCTTGGTGATACAGATGAAAAATACATAACACCAAGGCTGTTGTTACTGTTGTCATTAAAATAGGAAAGCCTTTACTCTTAAAGACATATTTACACTTTGCAAAGTAGTTAATTTAGTCTTTGAAAGGTGGTGGTGGTTAGTTATAATAGGTAATCCTTGACTTGTAAAGGGACTCGTTTAAATTTTATTAAGTAACCAATTAAGGCCATGCCGGGTTTGGATCCATCTGTGGCTTCTCGTTTTCTTTAGGACGAATTCCAAGTTCGGTGCAATGGATGCTCCTTCTAGCCTAATTTCTCGCCTGTGGTGCCTGGGCTCCCAGGACTGCTCTCCCCAGCTGTGCGGCCCTGAGCCTCTGCTTGGCGATTCCGTCCCCGCCCCTCCGGCTGGAATGTTCTTTGTCTCTCTGGTAAATGTCTATTCATCATTCAAGACCACCCTTCCCCCTTCTCCTTAATTACTTCCTCCCCTGTGCCCCTCAAATTCTTGTACTGATTCAAACAGTGTTTATTAGGGGCCTGCTTTGTGGCCGACCCCATGGCGGGCTCCAGGGACACAAAAGGTGGGTCATACTTGAGCTCAGCCTTGGGGAGCCCCACATGTGGGGGAAGAGGGTCATCTGTCACCAGCACTGCTAGGAAATTAAAAGGAAAATTGAAAGCGTCATCTGGTGGCTGTCCCCCCTCCAGATGGCAGGGGCTGTGTGTTAGGTCAGGGGCTGTTTCTCATTCACTGGGGACCCGGCTCCTGGTGCCCTCGTGCGTGCTTTCACTGGGCGGCCGGCCCTCCGTGGAGGGGCACCCTCTGTTGCACATTCATTCTGATGACACGCTCCAGGTGGCTTCTCCAGGCCTGGGGGCGTCCCCAGCCACCTGGTGAGCTGCCCGCGGGCCTTTGGGGCCACGGAGTTTCTGTGGCGCTGGCACGAAGGCCTGCAGCGCCCCTCTGGACAGAGCCGGTATGGCTGGCCCGCCTGCCCACCTTTGCGGTCCCCAAATATCGGCTACAGCCGGCGGTGGACAGGGACATTGGGACACGCCGCCCTAACATGGGCACCACGGACGGCTCTTAAAGGACTACGGGTTGCAGAACATTTCTTCCCCTGTCCGGTGCCCCGGGCCCTTGCACTGTGATCCCATCTGGCACCAGTGTGGGGGCGCCTGCTCTCCTGGGCATGGGGAACGGTGGCAGGGGCCTGGCTCGTGGCCACGTTGCGTTGCCCCCAAGGAGAGGTGCCTACTGCGCGGGGCTTGGGCCGGAGGGCGGGAATCGGCGACTTTGCCCACTCCGCAGCGGCCGTGCCGAGAACACGCCAGCTGGCAGGGCAGTAGATGCCGGGCGGTGGGTGCCGTGGAGCGCGTCGTGCCCCGGTCAGCCCGGGATGAGGGACCTGGGGGTGCTGGGCATGCTGGCTCGCGGCTTCAGGCTGG
>NW_007076946.1:47664-48048 GCF_000164805.1 Carlito syrichta | reverse complement strand
GCCGGGACCGCCTCCGCAGGTGGGTGGCGGGCCGGATTGGCGCGGGGAGGCATGGGTGGGGGGCTGCCCTTTCCTTGCCCCCTGCCCGCTCTGCTGCCGGGCAGGGAGAGCGCTTCTGCCGCCACGCGGCACTCGGAGCTTGGGATCCGCCCGCGGGTGTCTCGACCCGCGGGCCCCGGCGTAATTCAGGCCCTTCGGGCCCGACGTCGGCCCGGTGTGACTTGGGGTCTAGACAGACCCTGCGTCGCCCTGCGAGATTTAGGGGTTTTCGCTCCCGCGTCGCCCAGTGTGGCTTAGGATTTTTAGATCCTTCATCGCCCTCGCGCGATTTGCGATTCTTAGACTCGGCCACGCCGCGGCGTGACTTAGGGTTTCTAGTCGCCG
>NW_007076946.1:25980-47181 GCF_000164805.1 Carlito syrichta | reverse complement strand
CGGCGGGTGGGAGGCCATCCATCGCATTACTCCTTCCGGTTTCTCAGATGAAGTCAAGGCTCAGAAATCTCCAGAAAGTTAGTTGCTGGCATTGGCTGAATTTATTCTCTCGACTCCCGGCTTATCAAATCATGGGGATTTGGGCCCAAAATTGTTTGTTTAACCCATTTTGCTTATTGACTTCCAGGCTGCTTCACTATAAATCCTAAAATGTCGTTGGGACTGTTTGATTGATGCCATAAGATGGGAAATGTCCCCAGAGGGGAACCTTGGGCCTTCATGGAGTGGGGAGCGGTGTTTGTCACCTGGGCCTTACTCCCCCAGTACCCGTGGGGAAGTTCCCCTGGCTGAATGAGCCCCTCTCTGGCCCTCTGCTGAGTCACTGCCTAGTCAGGGTGGCTGGAGCCTGTGAATGAATGAATGAATGGATGGGAGCTGGAGAAAGGCTGATGAGATGTACCTGGGAAGTGTGTGGACTAAGAAGATGGTCCCCAGTGCTTTTGTTATTCAACCTTTCAAGGAGGTATCTGGTCGTGGCCCACGACTGTTGATAGAACATCATGTTGTAGCTTTTCTGAATCGTTTCTACTTTCACTTGGGAATGTGTAACTAAGCCAGTGTGTCTGTTTTGTGGACAGGTACTTTGGAGGAAAAAAGAAGTGACTGCCCCAGTGATGCCTGCAAATTAGGCTGGGGAGCCCAGATTCACTAAGAAACAGGGCAATTTCATCACTGTGGAGCCACACATCTATGTACAGGGTTTTTGAAACCAGTGTTTTGTGAGCTGGATGAGCTTGCGACTGGATGACAGGTTGTGTGGCGGGAGGGTGGGAGTCCAGGTAGAAAGCCGTCTCTGCAGGCATGAGCAGGGCACTTCCTTTTTTTCAGCCATTCTCAACAGCTTGCTTTGGTTTTGAAGCTTATTTGCTTTCTGGGTGCTCTGAGAACCCCACTCTGCTCTGGTCTGTGACCATCAGCCGCTTCTCATTCCTATTGAACACTCATTGGTGCACGTTCACTGACCCGGACCTTTGTGGTCCTGCGACTCGGAGCGCTGGGGTACAAATCAGGGTCCTTTTCCCAAAGACAAAACCTATTCCCATGCACTGGATGGGATTCTGCCCTGCTCCATGGGGTGGGGAGGTGCGAATCCTGTGAAATTAAACAAGCAGAGCTTCCCCAGCCTGCTGGGGCACAAGCATCATCCGCTGCTGCCCTCCACAGATTAGACCTGGGGGTCACGGCGGCTAAGCTGCTTATGTGGGGGGGGTTGGGAGGGAATGGTGCAGCTCCCCTTGCAGGCGTGCCAGAGGGCGGTGGGCTCCCTGCTGGTGGGCTGATGAGTACTATCACACATCAGGAGCTGGCTCCTGGGCCTCCATCCCCTTCTACACGTTAGGTGTGGAGGCTTTAGGGTAAATAGGAAGGATATTGTCATGTTTTCCTGGGAAGCTCTGATAAAAGCCCGTGAAACGGTGAACGATCCTTAAGCATTCTCAGTTTACTTCCGCAGGTCTTGGGATGTCCACCAGGCAGGGGCCAGGGGATGAGTGGGGAACTAGCACGATCACATATTGCAGTGATGTATTTTTCTCCCTTAAAATGAGAGTGGTGAGCAAACACAGTGACTACTGCTTCAGGCAGAGGTGTAGCCATTCCTTGGTCGTGTCTGCTGTGGCCCCTGGGCCAGGCAGGGCAGTCTCCCGCTGGCTCCCAGTTTCTGGTTGTACCAGTGTGTACCGTCCACAGGCACTCATATTGTCCTCTGCTTCCCACAGGATGCGGGAGTGGTGGGTCCAGGTGGGGCTGCTGGCCGTGCCCCTGCTGGCCGCCTACCTGCATATACCGCCCCCCCAGCTGTCCCCTGCCCTGCACTCATGGAAGTCTTCGGGCAAGTTTTTCACCTACAAGGGACTGCGCATCTTCTACCAAGGTGAGAGGTGGGCTGTGGGCCCTTGTGTAGGCCACGTGGTGCCAACCCAGGCACTTCTGGGGTCTGGGGGTTTGGAGGGGACCCTCTGTTCCATGTAGGGTGCTCGTAGGGAAACTCAGGAAACTGCAGGGAGGTTGTGGGGGGAGGAGATTCTAGTCTACACAACTTTTCCTGTTGGTGTTCTTTGTGGCCTGATTTGTCTTCAGATACTGGTTTGCTTGAGTCCCTGACACCAGGTAGAATCTGAAATAGTCACGGATGTGATGAGCACTGCCGGTTCTCCCTTACCATCCACATCCCTGGCTCGTTTTGTTATTTTCTGTAAAGATTACCTGCAGTATGCATGGCAAAGTGCAAGATGTCTTGTCTCAGTTAGCCTGCTGATGGTGATGCCGATTGCCTGCTGCTTATCATACCCCAGGCAGTCATGCTTTCAGCCAACAGTGCTTGGAGGTCGGTGCCATCAACCCCTTTCACAGGTGAAGAAAGCCAAGAAACAGACCGGAAAAGATTTCTTTTGGGCGGGGGTCAAGAGCAATAACGAAAAATGTTTGTCATAAACCGTTTTTCATTATTGCTCCTGACCTTCTCTCATTTGCTATATTCAATTAAGTAAGTACATTGTCTTCTGTATGTGGGTTTGGGCTGTTTCCAGTGTTTTAGTTAATATTGAAGGGAAAGCATCATGTCTGCCCAGTTTATTTTTTCCTTATATTTCCAAACTACTTGTATACGTGGAATGATTGGATCTGATTGGTTCTTAAGAAACAGACTCTTAGGCTAAAGTAGATACCTTTTTAACTAAATTATTTTTGAGAACCTTAATACCAAAGTTTCATGCACTGACAGTCGATGGATGTATCAGTGCCGTCCAGTGCTGTTAGCAAGGCCGATGCTGCCTACATGTTTGGCGAATGTAAGAGGTGTTTAGCGATTCCATGCTGTCATATGCACCGGCCATGTTCCTGTTTTGATGTTGGAGCGGGTCAAAGACCAAGCTGGGCCAAAGTGTGAGGGGAGGCTCCCTGGGAAGGGAGGGCGTCCCAGGCTTGTGCTGCCAAGGCACAAGGCCTCCGCAGCTCCTGTGGCCTGACCACGCACTTGAATGGCGGAAGGTTCCTCCTCACTGCGAAAGACTTCTGCATGTTAATAGCAGTGCAGAACAAAGGGGGAAATGGAGAGGTGCTTTTTAAAAAAGTCCAGGTAAAAGCAAGCGAGCTACCTTCAAGTATTTCCATGGTATGTGCCTTACAGTTTTTAATATACAGACTAAAAAGGAGGAAATGCCTGTCACTACCTAAAGCTAGAAGCCTGTGTCTGAAAAAGAAACCTGTCACTCTGATGTCATTACCTGGGCCACAGTGTGTCCTTCATATTGGATCCCTGGGATTTTAATGTCTTCGAGGTATCTGCAGGGACCTGGCCTCACTGACCTCTCTCCTCCCCAGACTCCGTGGGTGTGGTGGGAAGTCCGGAGATAGTTGTGCTCCTGCATGGCTTCCCAACGTCCAGCTACGACTGGTACAAGGTAACCAAGTCAGACCTCGGGGCCCTGCCCTCTTAAGAAAGCCAGCCAGGGATTCTTGCTGACAGGCCTAGAATGCTCTTGCAAATTCAGATTGCTCAATCAAACAGCATCGAATGCCAGGCTTTCTCATTTACTGTAAAGGAGTGGGTTCTTTGGCCACCTGGAAGGGATCGTTGCTGAGCCATCCTCCCTGGGGAGATCAGTGATGGAGAACAAGGCCCTCTGCAGGAGTCCGTTTCGGGGGCTGGGGTCGGGCCTGGGTAGGTTCGTGGCTCTCTCTGTCAAAGCTTGTTCAGCTGCAGGAGGAAGCACTGGGGCAGGGAGAGCTCCGGCAGGAGCAGAAGGTCCAGGCCGTCCTCTTTCTTGCAGATCTGGGAAGGCCTGACCTTGAGGTTTCACCGAGTGATCGCCCTTGATTTCCTAGGTTTTGGCTTCAGCGACAAGCCGGTAAGCAGCACCTGTGGGGACCAGTGTGGGGGTGGTGCCAGGTCACCTGGCAGGGCGGCCACGGCCTCACCCTGTGTCTTGCTCCCTGCAGAGGCCGCACCACTACTCCATCTTTGAGCAGGCCAGCATCGTGGAGGCGCTGCTGCGGCACCTGGGGCTGCAGAACCGCAGGCTCAACCTGCTGTCCCACGACTATGGAGACATTGTCGCCCAGGAGCTGCTGTACAGGTCAGCTTCGCCCCCACCCCCCTGCCCCGTGCTGGCTCTGTCCTTCTCCCCCGGGAGCTCCTCTTACCTGCCAGCCATGCACGGTGTCAGCCACCTGGCCACATGCTTCTCATCTCCTGTTCTAGGTACAAGCAGAACCGCTCGGGTCGACTCACCATCAAGAGTCTCTGTCTGTCCAACGGAGGTAGCTGCGGTGTGGGGGGGGAGCGGGGGATGGTGGGGATCTAGGAGGGCCGCCCTTGGGCACCACAGCGGGTCACAGTGGGACTTGGGTGACCCGCAGGGAGATGCCATGAGACTCAGGGTCTTGATCTTTCTTGTGTGTGAACCGCCTTGGTGGTCTGACGAGATTATAGACCTTTACTCGGCATAGAGAAAATCGGAATACACAGGATGACGAAGAACAGTGATTCTGTTGACTCCTGGTCAGGAAAAAGCTGCATCACGCTGCTTTCTCAGCATGTTGGACAGCAAGCTCTCGCAAGGGGCTGCTGCACCAGCTCAAAAGGGGGCAGGTGGAGGTGTCATCATGCCACACCTGTTGTAACTGCAGAGGGTGGGGAGAGCACAGGACTGAAGGTGTCCCGTGAAGCCATAGTGCTGCTCACGCTGCTGCCGCTCTGGTGTCAGGACAGCAAGGCCTCACTTGGTGTCATCGGTAGGCTCTTGGAAACGTTTAATGAAACCAACTGTTTTTTCTTATCAATGCTGTAAGGAAACGACATTGAGGGCCCGCTGTTCCTTGTGCTTAAAGTCAGTTTCCAAGAATCTGTCAACTTACTGTTTAGAGTCTTCAACTCCTAAATGATGGCAGCACCAAGTTGCAGTTAGAACTGAACTGCTGGTACGACCTTTTGGGTGCTATAGGTCCCTGGTGCGTCCATGGGTGCCTGAGGCCAATGGGGAGGGGGTCTGTTTGTCCCTTTGGCAGCTGTGCTTAAGGCTTTCTTCCATGGACTCTGAAGAGAAATGGAAAAGGCAGAGCTCCTGGTTCTTTAAAGACCTTAGTGCACTGAAAACCCTCTGGTTTTTTTCTTGCAGCCCAATCATGCACACTTGTGTCCTGAGCAGTGGAGGAATGCTGAGGGGTCAGAGCCTGACCACCCCACACTGGTCTCAACAGGTGTTGCTGGCCATCAGCATTATGGATGGCTGCATTCATGAACTCTCCTGTTTCTCCACTTTTATTTTTTTATAATCAATATTTTTAATTATGATATTGTGGGGTACAGTTAAGGGTTAGTTCTCCACTTTTAAAATAGAGAAGGACCAGTTAGACATGGCATCCTTGGAGCAGCAGATGACAGGACTGAGTTTCTGCTGTGGTTGTTTGGCAGTACAGGCCCCAGAGGCAGCAGTGGGCAGTCTCTGACAGTGAGTTTGCTCTGACCTAAAGCTGCAGGTGAATGTCTGAGGTCAGTCTCTTCTTCTCCTACAGGCATCTTTCCTGAGACTCACCGTCCTCTACTTCTCCAAAAGGTTGGCCATTTCCCTGATCTTTAGTTTTAGGATCTGTGCTGGCATAAATAATGCTGGGACTAGTCAAGGGCCATACCTCCTGCTGGGCAGTTGTTACAATTCTCCTTCCTGTGAATTTATATTAATGGAGCTAGTTTGTCTCTTGTTAGGTAGCTAGAGCAGAGGAAGTGGCCCCTACGTAAAACCTAAAACTGTATCTGAGAGTAAGAGGTCAGCAAATATTTGGAGAAACAGCTCTGGAAAGATTGGTGTCACGAGCATGATGTGTGAACACATTGGGGTCCTGATCTAAATCAGAACGCATTAGGGTTAAACATCTGAGGGTTTGGTGAAGTGGAGAAATGGAATCTTAATCAGATTCATCCTTTGTGAGAGAAGAATGTGGGCAACGGAAGGAAGACACAGCCAGGCAGCAAGCCTTTCAGCGGTGGGAGATTCTGCTAAGGGCCTTTTTAGTTCCTGGAATAAAACCTTTTGTTCCCAGTGAGGGTCTTTCTTCAGATTAAAATTTTTTTTTTTAATTTTCTAAAATTTTTTTTTTTTGAGTTGGGGTCTCAGTGCCACCCAGGCTGGAGTGCAGTGGTACAATCGCAGCTCACTGCAACCTTGACCTCCTGGGCTCAGGCGATCTTCCTGCCTCAACCTCTTAAGTAGCTGGGACTACAGGTGTGCACCACCACACCTGGCTAGTTTTCTGATTTTTTTGTAGAGATGAGGTCTTGCTATGTTGCCCAGGCTGCTTTCTCTGGACTCTTGACCCTTGCTTTCACCTGCTCCCCCACAGCTCCTCAAGGACGGAGGCGTGCTGTCGCCCATCCTCACACGGCTGATGAACTTCTTTGTGTTCTCTCGAGGGTAAGTCACTGTCAGAGAATGACGATAGCCTGATACCACTGTGGGAAAAGCTGCTGCCATGACGTTCTGGCCAGATCTCTAGGGTCTGACGCTTGCTGAGGGAGTGGAAGGCAACGAGCAGTCAGCTAGGGCCTAGCATGCAGTCCCGGGGCTCCAGCCGTGTGTGACACTGCGTGCTCCTCACACTGACCCGCCTGCATTCTGCCTCTTCCAGCCTCACCCCAGTCTTCGGGCCGTACACCCGGCCCTCAGAGAGCGAGCTGTGGGACATGTGGGCGGGGGTCCGCAACAACGACGGGAACCTCGTTATCGACAGGTGAGCATTTCCAGAGAGTGGGGAGAAGGCGCAAACCTACTGTTGTATTCCTTGCCGCTGGTTCTCTGTCTTGGGATGGGTGGGTGTGACCTACAGACCAAGCTACAGCCAGTCATGGGCTGGTTTCTAGGAAGACAGTTGTGGAGAACAGAGTGAGCCCCGAGCCTAGGCCAAGTTGGGGCAGAGTGTCTGCAGAGACAGCTGTGAATCCTGATGCTAATTCAGTTTGTAACTGGCAGGTGGACTCCAGCAACCCCTTCTCTGGGCTTTTTGTTAGTACCAGTGTTGAGCAGCGTTTGTCGTTGCTGTACCGGGCTTCTCCTTCTGCAGGTCTTTCTGCAACTACAGAGGCTGCCGGGGGAGGGGGGGCTTCCTTGTCTTGATCACATAGAAGATGGCTGCTTTCGCAGGGTCCAGAGACTGGTGCCCGTCATTGTTTGAGGTGAGGCTCTGCATTTTGCCAGCTGGGCCTGTTGAAGATTCCAGGGTTTGGCCTGCTGGCTTTGCTGGGAGCTGTGAGTCAGAGGGAGCCATTTTGCTCTCCCAGCCTAGCCCCCATGGGACCCCTGAAAATTCATCTTCAGATTAAGAAACTGAAAGAAGATTCTCTTTCAAATCCTTCATATAGTCTAAAAGTAAATACTGCTTCTAAGAGGCGACACTTGAAGTTCACGGAAATGGCTGTCCTGGAGTTGTCAGGCGGAACAGCCAGGACACAAGCTGGTTCTGAAATGTGGTGATGGTCCCTCACGTGGCTGAGGAGCCGCCTCCACCTGACCTGTGGGCGGATGATGTACAGAGGAGTTAGTGTTATGCTCATGAATTGCAGTCCTCGGGCTTCTTATTTGAATGAAGAAACTAGCTGGCCTGCAGTCCCAGCTGCTCAGGAAGCAGAGGTGGGAGGATACCCTGAGCTCAGGAAGTTGAGGCTGCGGCATGCTGTGATCACACCTGTGAACAGCCACTGCAGTCCAGCCTGGGCAACATAGCAAGACCTTGTCTTTAGGGAAAAAAAAAGAAAGTGAGGTCGAAAGACACATGTTATATTTGTGAGTCACAGCCAGTTAGTGGTAGAGGCAGCCCGGAACCCTAGACCTGGGCTTTGGTCACCCATGATCCAAACCTACTTTGAGCTTTCCTAGGCCTCACTGCCTGCTTAATACACACACAGAGGCACCACCTGTCACGCTGCAGTGGGCTTGGTCACTACCATGACTGCATGGCTAGCTCTAGAGGCTAGCAGAAGTAGATGAATTAAGCAGGCCACTTCCAGGAATGCCAAATTGCTTCTGTTCCTTGAGGCTCAGCCAGTCCTTGGCGTCCCTATCACAGTGAAGGCTCTTTGTCCTGCTTGTGGTGACTTGTCTGTCCCACAGTCTTTTGCAGTACATCAACCAGAGGAAGAAGTTCAGAAGACGCTGGGTGGGAGCTCTGGCCTCTGTAACCATCCCCAGTGAGTATTCTGATACTCTTGATAGGAAAACTGAAGAACTACAGGGCTAAAATGATCATGACCTCATGACCTCCCCTCAGGGTTATCAGATTGAGCAAATACAAATATAAGACACCCAGTTAAATTTGAATTTTCAATAAACAAATACCTTCTTTAGTATTAAGTATGTGTTGGGAAATCTTTGGAACATTCTTATACCAAAAAAACTCATTTTTTATCTGGAATTCACATTGAACTGGGCACCCTTTAGGTGCATTGGCAGTTGTACCCTGACATCAGCACCACCAGAGATGTGTGGAAAGGAAATAAAACGACGATGTGTGTGCAGAGGCGGCTGGCCGGTGGTTTCAGGGGAGGCATGGTCAGGGCCACTATGTCTCATGCTGGACTGCTGGGCCAGGCGGCTGTTTAGATCGCTAACCAAGAGGCTGTAGGTGGTTAGTGCTCACCTGTCTCTTCATGTTGACAGATATAGAAAGAAAAAATCAGTTCAGTCACAGATGGTAGCTAGTGTTCGGGAAACTACTGGTTGATTTCAAATGTCAAGAGTCAATTATAAAGGAAGGAAGACTTAAAGAATGACAGTATCCTGAGCTGGATGCAGGGGTTCACGTCTGTCATCCTGGCACTTGTGGAGATGAGAGGATTGCCTGAGCCCAGGGGTTTGAGACCAGCCTGGGCAACTTGACAGGCTGAGGCAGGATTGCCTGAGCCCAGGAGGCCGAGGCTGCAGTGGCCATGAGCATACCACTGTACTCCAGCCTGGGTGACAGAGAAAAAAGAATGGCAGTATCCTGGCTTTATGGAAAGAGGATGTTGAAAGTGGGGCTTGTTCCTTTTGGTCCAGGGTATGGAAGAGCTGGAGGAGGGAGCAGATGGCTGTGTGGAGCAGAAGATGTGCCAAGTAAATGAGCGGCCTGCTCCCAGCACTTCTTTATGGCCTGCCTAGTAGCAGCAGTGGCTAGATTTCTATCATGAAAGCATTTATGGAAATTTTTTTTTTGGCAGGGAGTTAGTTTTTTAAGGCAGGAGCAGGAGAGTGGATGTGAGAGCTATTGGTGATTTCTTCCTCTTCTCTTCACTAGTTCATTTTATCTACGGGCCGTTGGATCCTGTAAACCCCTATCCAGAGTTTTTGGAGCTGTACAGGTGAGTTTCCCTCTAACGTGTCTGTTAGTATCTCATCCTGACAGTGGTAAGCAGAATTACCTGTTGAGGACTGTTGCTCTAGTCGTCATCTTGGACCTCACTGGCTGTTCATCCATAACACAGATAATAAAAAGATGAGTCGAGGAATCTTATTCTCACATAAAGATTAGGAAATTCAGTTATATGGTCTCTTGATTTATACAGCTGGCTTTCACTGTCATGTGTACTACACACTCAGCTGTACAGGTAAGAAGCAGCTATTATGTGAGTCAAAAAATGGACGTGGCTGTCTCTTAAGAAGTGCTTTTTAAAAGTCTAATTGTGGAGCCAGTTCACTGGCCTGCACTGGGCAAACAGCAGCAATAGACTGGGGAGAGCCCCCTGGGAGACATGCCTTCTCAGGGTCATTTCTCCCTCTTGGTCCTTGCTCGGAAGGTGTTGGACCGTGGACTCGTGACTGACCAGCACATAAGAATGTGCCGTGCCCTCTTGAGGCCTGTGGGTACAGCCTACTGCTAATAGGATTTTGAGCAAAATAGCCCCCCTCGTATCTTCCTGCCATCTTCACTTGAGCAGTGAGTCACTGAGGGGCTACTTGCTGGAGCTCCATCCTTCTCTGCAGAGCTGAAAGTCCCTCCCTGATGGTTGTTTTCAAGTTGTCTGTTGATTACAAACCTTAACAGCCGGTCAATGGGGTTGGCACGTCTGTCTGCCTGAGGGACAACTCTGGAATACAAGGCGGGCAAGCTCTTGCTGGCGCCTTCCTGTGTGCTGGGTCTGCCGGGTGTGTCCTGGGGCTTCCAGCCTTGAGTTCACCTACATGCTGTTCTCTTCCGCTAGGAAAACGCTGCCGCGGTCCACAGTGTCAATTCTGGATGACCACATTAGTCACTACCCACAGCTAGAGGACCCCATGGGCTTCCTGAACGCATACATGGGCTTCATCAACGCCTTCTGAGCTGGACGGATAGCGTCCCCGTGTCACCTCCCCGCTCCCTTACCTGTTGTGT
Source organism: Carlito syrichta (assembly GCF_000164805.1). Taxonomy (NCBI): domain Eukaryota; kingdom Metazoa; phylum Chordata; class Mammalia; order Primates; family Tarsiidae; genus Carlito; species Carlito syrichta. Next base: position 36,783 of record NW_007076946.1, on the reverse strand, counting down.
ATCCACTTAGAAAGAGATGCCCACAGAGGCCCAGGCCGCCAGACTCTAGTCTCTCACCAAGTCCACTTGCCTCAGTCAGTGAACAGTGTGCAGGAAGAGGCCTACAGGAGCCCCACCCGAGGGTGGGTGAAATAGCCCACCTTCTGTTCCCCCGACATCTGACCAGGTGCATGGACTGCCTTTGTTCTGTGTTATTAGGAAATTCTGATGGGCGCTGCTGCCCACTGACGCAGAAAGACAGACATTCTTTTGCATAAAGTATTTTTTAATTCTTCTCTGGACTTTTCTGAAATACTTAGAAGTGCTACTTTGTGGCCAGCCTCAACTGGAATCCTACATTAAGAATGGGGGTGGGGGTGGGGCTTCTTACCTCTCCTTGAACAGCTTGAAGGGTGTGAGCAACATGTGAGCATAAGTCTCTTGTCATAACTGTGGGTTCCGTTTCATCAGCTGCTTCTAATTATAGACATTTTGTTAAGTAGATACTCGTTTGAAGAATGCAGTATCCTCAGTGTGCTTTAAGGTTATGATTTACCTACATGTTATATTTTATAAGGATACTAAGCCAGCAGACCTTACTCTGCCAAAGTAGTGAACCTTATTAAACATGTTTAATTTCTGAGTAAACTGAACTAAATTCAAACTATTTACAGAATTTCCTAAAATCACAGGACATTAAGGACCAATAGCATCTGTGCTGGAGACGTATTGTTACTAGCTGCAAAGACCAATTCCAGCAGCAGGCAACCTCTGGCTTCTTATGCCTCAGTGTTCAGATGCTTGTCTCCTGAGCTCAAGTGGAGGGAGGGAGGGTTGTGCAGGCTGGGTCACCATGCTGGATGTACACTGACTCCTCTTGTGACGATTGCTTTATTTCCCATGGCCTGTCATAGAGAGGCTTTCTCGCGTAGCTCAGAAATTCCTGTACTTCACAGATGGGAAAGTTCCAGAAACTTAAAGGAACACATCTCGAAAGACCTATAAGCAAATGGTGCTGAATACTTTTTTTAAAGCCACATTTCATTGTCTTAGTCAAAGCAGGATTACTAAGTGATTATTTTAAATTCATTTTTATTAGCAATTTCAAGTATAGCAACTTTGAAGCTGGAATCGGTGTTTATTTTCTATTAATAAAAATGAACTGTGACAAAAGTGGACTCTGACTTCCCCTCCCCCACACCCCCGGGATAAAACTTTCAGCACCACCAGGAGCTTCCAGATACACAGCAAAGAGTACAACGAAGTCAAGCAGTTGCAGTGTAGGATAGGATTTGCTTTTCACATCACCCAAAGCTGCACCGTCATACCAAAGCTTATCAAAAGTGACAGGAAAAACAACCCACGCACAAGGACAGATGTCTGCTTATGTGCTGGCTCTGGGCCAGATGTTGAATTAGTTTCTCCAGAGTCATTCCTCTTTAAGCATGATTCTGGAAAGTCCATGCCCCTCGCCTGATCCCACTGATGGTGACGTGCACGCCAGCCTCACTGGCTCAGGTGGACCTTATCCAACAGCAGCCAAGATAACATCTACAGGTGTCCTCTCTCTGCTTCTGACAGTCACCTGCATGGTCACTCCATCTGCTAAGGCTAGTCTGGACCTCACCAGTAAATCACAGCCACCTCTGTATACACCTGAGAGAAAAAAGTGAGGGAAACTATATTAAGATCTCAAATGAGCCCTGAATGATGAGATGTGTCCTGCTCTCCCTTCGATTAATTTAGCTTTTCTATAGGTTTGTGGGGTTGAATCCTACAGATAAGCCCTAAATATGTGTGTTATATTCCCACAAGGCCAGGTACAGAGAAGGTATTCAAAGATGCCCATCTGAGGCACTCAGGGGAGGTGGGTGGGGGCACTTTTGTTTGTGAGGAGATGTCAGTAGGTGGTCTGGGCCAAATGTACACCTGAAAAAGATAACCTAAGAACACCATGACGACACATTCCCCCTTTTGCCTGGCCTTCAATGACCCACATACAGGGACGACAGGACACGAGTAAGGCATGAGATGCCTAGCCACAGCCCTTCCCATTATATTCTGCAACAAAGTGTCAGGAGGTCTGAAGGAGTTTCTTACCTGCCAGGTAGAGCGAATGAGAGTTCTTGTTCTCGGGCACTTTATCAGACCTTTCACAGGGCTGCATGCCCAGAAATGTGACAACGTTGTTGACAGCTTCTATGTTGAGCAGATGGACAAGAAATGTTAGGTTAAGCGCGGGGTCTGCCTCTGCACAGGGCATGCTGGGGGCTGGGGGTAGAGGCATGTGGATGTGCAGAGGGCAGCGGCCAGACCAGAAAATGGCTGACCCAGTCAGATGCTAAAGACTGGGTTCTGGTCTTCTAAGTAGACAATTTATCAAGTGTTTTTTTAAAAGAAGGAGTTCTGGAATAACAAATCTGCCTATTAGGTTTTATATCGCTGTCAGGCAATATTGTTTGATAGCTAAACTTCTCACCTTCAAGCGTTTTGGTAGAACTGAGGGCAAAAGTCTCCTCCTTCTCAAAGATGTCTCCCACCTCCTCCCAGGCAGCAGCAAAATTAGGCTTCAGCACCTTCTGAATATGGTCAGACACGGTTACTTCGAGATCTTCCAGCTAGTGGGTAACAGGCAGGGGTCAGTAAAGCAAAGTCCTTTCTGTTACAGGACAAAGATAAAGGGCCTGATTAATATGGTTCAGCAGGAGCCTAGGAAAAGCTCTACCACCCAAGCAGAATCTAGGTAACCCTGACACTGCCGGCCTCAGAAGGAACTAGGCCAAGTTCAGAGCTCCATCTGTGGCCTTCAGGTGTGTGTCATGCTACCATACCTGCTCACTGAGTCCAGGCTGGCAGTGCCTCCCAAATTTTCACTAAGATCAGCACTCTGGTTGTTCACGAAGAGGTTGAGATACTTAAAAGTTTTCCCTCTAAAGACTTTTTAGTCCAGGATCTGGCTGTATTACAAGCAAACTAAAAGTTGCTGGAGCAGGAAAAAAACCCCAAAACAAACACCAAGAGCCCCCTAAAACCACTTTCAATAAAACTCATCTCAGTGAGTAATTTTTAATCTCTTAATTAACCCTATTATAAGGTGAAAAGGGGATGAGTCTATTTTAATGAGCTGTGAAGTGATCAAATCCCAGTTCTCTTTGGCATGATGTAATTCGATCCAGAGGAGGAGAAGTTCAGGTCCCCCTCCACTGGGATCTGAGGACAGAAACCCCTTACGTTCATGTCAGATGTTCTTAGAAACATGTTCTCTCAAGGCAGAAACCACTGAGTGCTGCAAAGTGTCAAATCTGCCTGGAAGACTCACCACGTACTCGTCATCATACCCATCCTCATCCGGAGCTCCCGTGTTAGGGTCACAGTCCCGGACGGTGAACTTCATGGTGCAGCTAAAGGTGCCTGCGACTGGAGAGGAGCAGGGTCCACATGGGTGGCAGCACAAGCACAGAGTTTCCCCATTTCTTAGGAAGTACCATCTTGCCCTGCGTTTCCAGGTTAAGTACATGCACACCCTGTTTTCTAGGTAGTGGTTCCAAAGGCAGCCTGCCGGCAGGCTAAAGGACAGTCTCACCAAGTAGGCTGCTGGAGCCTACTCCGCCCTGTGGGTTAGAATAGAACAGGACAGACACAGACGGTTTCTGTGCTGGTGTGAGGAAGGCAGCAGGGACATACTTGGGGCTTTTTGCTGTGTCTGTCGAAGGACCAGTTACGCTGAGGACCACTGCTCTAGGACTTGTCAAAGGGAACAATGTGCTGGGGAAAAGCACACAGATCCTCCAGTTAACAATGACCAAGTACCTCAGGGTCTTAGGGCTGTCTTTGGACTGTGCACTCACAGCGGGTCCCAGACCCCCAGAGTGAACGAGCTGTGTGGCAGATTCCAACCCATAGTGAGGAGGTCGGCCGTGAGCTGGTCTTGTAAAGCTAGTGTCTTAAAATGGAAGAGTGAGTGGGCGTGGCTTGTATGGCGAGGAATGGCGGAAGTAATACAATGGACATTGGTGGGGGCAGGTTTCTGGAAGTGAAGTCTTCGTAAAGAGACAGGGTTTTCTGAACTGTGGGAAGGAGGGGTTTTAGCAAGCATGGATGAAGAAAAGGCATTTAGGGTCTCATTTGTGATCTGGAAAAGGCTTATAGGTACAAAAAATACTAGAAATCGGGACATTAAAAAGTTCTTTGGGAGATAAGACAAGGAGAGGCAAGAAAGGACTCAGATATAAGGACCGCATGTGAAGTGTTGAGTGGTGGGACCTTCATCTTCTCAGTCTTAACTCTAAACATTCATCCATCCATCCAGACATGTAGTGAATGCCAGTACATGTTGACATTACATGTGAAGGTGTAAGCTAATGTGCCAGGCACGTGATAAAAATATGACTGAGACATGACCTCTGTCTCCATGAGCAGTCTAGGAGTTAAAGTGTGTGTGTGTGTGTGTGTGTGTGTGTGTGTGTGTGTGTGTGGTGGGGGGGGAGAGGAGTGATCTTTCCATGACATTACAACTCAGTGTCCTAAGTCTTTTAGTGTCAGTTTTAACAGTGCTATGTGAGGGTTCATGATTAGCAAACTGCCTGGGAAAATTATGCAACATGTGAAAGGCTATCACAGTTTAATTGGATCTTCAAAGGCACAGGAGCTCTGGCAAGCAGAGACAGGGACATGAAAAAAAGGGAAGGCCAGCAAGTCCTAGCAGAGCAGGAAACAGGAAGAGGCGTGCACAGATGCTGAGCGGAGACTGTCTAGGAGCACGCTGTAAAACACCATGTACTTGACATTTACCAACAGGCTCTAAAGGCCAAGGTAGTCGCGAGATGAAGAGGTTAGAGACAAGCGAGAGAAGCTGCCCAACTTCAGCCATTGGTGGGAGCCTACGAAGAATGGGTGAACTCAGAAGGCAGCTGGATTCAGCAGAACATGCTGAAAACAAGATGGTGGGGGGGGTCAACCCATCCAGGAAAGAGTGGGCCTCCTGAGATGACTGGATCTGCATCGGTGCTGTGAGGGGCTGAGCATGACAGTGGCCCAATTTAGGGCAGGGCTTTCTTCAGGGGCAAGCGGAAAGAAGCTGATATTTCAGAAAAGAAGGCAAGGAGAGATATGGGGTTGTGGTGGGGACAAAGGTCATGACCAAGTGAGAATGAGAAGTCAGGACAGATGTTAAGTAATGGCTGGTGTGAACGCCGGCCTGGTTCAGATGAAGTGGGGCGGCTGCAGCAGTGAGGAGGAGTCATCACGGGGCAGAATCAGTGACAAAGACAGGGCCCAGCCTGGCCTGCGCACAGCCGTGCGTACATAAAAGCAAAGACGGATGCTTCCGTGTGAGACCTGGTACCCAGAAACAGACGGAGGGGGCAGCAGGGACGGGGCTGCCAGAGACGATGCTCCTGAGAGCTCGATGGCAGGTTTTCAGTTACATAGTTTGATCAATACAGCCAGGTCACAGGTGAACACCAGTGAAAGCCAGTGGCAGTGACCTGCCAAAGCTGCTACAGCAGGTGACGAGTATGGGTGACGAGAGGAGGCAAGGGGCCTTTCCACGGCAAGGGACAGTCCTGAGTCCGCTGCTGTCACATGATGAGAGCCATGAGAACAGAGCAGGTAATACTGAAGGGAACAAGGAGGGGGTGCCCAAGGTCACACCAGAACTGTTCCAGGAAGTGGGCCTGCCATGAGAGGACCGTCTGGAAAAGATCTATCTGAAAAGGACCCAGAGAAGCAGGCAGGGTATGTGAGCTGAGCTGGCACAGGACCTGCAGGCGCAGCACCAGGGTGGGAAGGCAATGGAGTGGCAGGCCTCACCTATGGTGAGACCCCAGGCGAACAAGGAGATCCAGAAAGCGCAGAGGGAGACATGGTGAAAGAAAAGGGTATGTCAGCAGGGCAGACGGTCACAGAGGGCTCTCAGCTGGCTGTGGCCCTCCACATAGGTGTGGACTGGGCGGAGACAGCATGGGTGCAGTACCGTGAGCAGGAAATGGAGGAGGATGCACCTCCCCAGCAGTGTCCATTCCAGGGATGCTCTACGCATGGGGAAGGACACCGAGGGGAGGTTTCCCGCCTGGACAGATATGGGGATGGGGGAAGGGTATGGAAAAGCAACATGGAAGCTGCTCTCAGATGAAAGGCATGGCGGACATCAGCTGGAAGATGTGACTGAATTCCTGGGCCAAAGTCCTAAGAAGAGAGGGAGAGGCTGGAAGCAAAGCTCAGCACATGCCACATGGTGGAAGGCCTTAGGCAGAGATGGGAATATGGGTCTGGGACAGGGAGTCCTGTCAGCTAAACTAGGTCTAACTGGTCACATCTGGGGCCTAAAGGCCTCACTGCAGGGGAGACACACAGGAAGGGCAAGGACAAGGATGTCTGTGGCAAGCAGCTGTCAATGAGCTTTTGAAGCTTTGGAGGAAGTTGCTAATTAAAGCACTTGGCTGACAGGAAAGTTGTAAGCTGATTAAGATGAATGCTCATTAAGAGCCATCGCTGGCAACTTTGGAGATACCAGGCCTGACTTTATTAGAGGGCACAGGCAGTCTGACCAGAGGATGGATGATGGCTCCCAGGTGGGTAATGGGCGAAGATCATGAGGAGGGGGGAGCATCGAGGAGATTCTGGCTCTGTTTCTTCTGTGGAGAGATGCTAAGTGGGAGGACGATAGTGGCCAAGATGCCGTAAGTTACTGCATAGCATGCAATCCACGTTGCTCTTGGAAGTTCCTTTGCCAAGTAAGGACTGGCTAAAGGGGACGGAGGAGACGTGTGTGGAAATATCATGGGGGAGGAGAAAGAGAAGAGGGAGGTGAGGAGCTGAGAAAGAGGGTATTGGGTTTGGGATGCAGAGCAGAAGACCAGTGTGGGCCAGGGAGAGCACAGAGAGGAGAGTGAGGAGCCCCGGGAGCGGCAGTTGCACAGTTCACTGAGTTCAGTGAGCTCACAGCCAGAAACGGGGATGGGGAAGGGAAAGTCCCCAGGTAAGCGCTGGTGGCATGAGGGAGTACCACCTGGGAATCTGCTTGAATGCTATGTGAGGTCACAAGTATGCCCACCTGTGAAGCCCAAGGAGTGCAGTGGGAGGAGCTGAGTCATGGCCAGGGACAGGAACCCCATGAAGGCCTGGGCTGAGTTGAGAGTGCAGGTGTCTTCAGAGTAGTGTGGAGGGACAGTGAAGACAGAAGAAAAGACGACCGAATCCATGAGAATGAGAATGATACCAAGATGGTGGCTGAGAAGAAAAGGGACTGCAGGTAACAGGTGTTTCTCTAGGAGCAGTGGGGGAAAGTGAAAAGCTGCAGGAAAGATAGGGTCACCTGAAGACTAGCAGGTATTGACAGGAGGGATCTGCGGCACCACAGCTGCACCAAAGACCACAAGTAGATAGCAGAGTGGCTGGAAGCCACGTAAGAGGAGGAGCACTGTGTGAAGAGCAGTGAAGGGTAGGTGGCATGGTGTGGGCAGAAGGGGTGAGGAAAGTTTCTCAGGATGGGTAGTCTGTAAGTGTGGGTCTCACAGTGTGGGTCTCCTTGGCCAGATGCTGGATCTTACTGCCAGGCCCCGAAAAGCAGTATAGACAGTGGGAGAAGAGTAAAGGCCTGAAATGGAACAGCATCCTCTGGTGGGAACTTGGAATCGCAGGATGGAGATAAACCCTGTAAGAGCCAGGGCACCGACCCTTAGGAACCTAGCACAGACCTTGGAATGGATGAAGTATACTAGGAGAGGAGTGGCTGGACCTTATGCTGGGAACCCAGCTCAAGAGTCAAACTTCCTTTGTTACTTCCAGGGACAGATGGTGACACTGTACTAGACATCATCAAGATGCAGGCGGACGGCCATTCTGTGTGCTCTCAGGAGCTCATTGTGTGCAGCTGTCCTGTGGGTGAGTCCTGAAGAGGAGCTGACAAAAAGTGCTTGTTCAGGAAGAGACGGGGTTCCTCTGAGAGAACAGATGGCAGCCAGAAGGAGGGAGGCTGAAGATAAGGCAGTACATTTCTTCAGGGCAAGACAGGTAGCAAGGAGAAAAGGAAGGGGGAGAACTCTGAACCCCAGATGAGAAGGTCATCTGAAAAATGGCAGAACTGACTGGAGGGAAAAGGCCCCATATTTGACCAAAAGACACAGAAGGAGAGGGTTCAAGCTGAGGGGAGCACCGTACCAACCAGACCATAATGCTGAGTAGGCCACACAGGACTTCCGAAGGGAGAATCCTGTGAGGTCTCCGGGTGGAGAGGCCAGATTTCATGACTAGCACGCGGGAGAAGCAGGTGTCTGCACAGGGACGAGAGTCAGGAGCAGACTTGCCCTTGGTGCCTTGGTGGGGAATTTTAATTAAAGGGCTTGTCTCAGGGGAGAGTTAAGAGTGATGCTTCTTACAATGCGTGATGCAGTATTACCTAGGAATCTGTTAGAAATAGAAATTCTCCTCTCTCACCCAGACATCCTGAATCAGAAACTCAGGGTGGGCCCAGCAGTCTGTATCAGGGTGAGCTACAGTGTGAGGACTACTGCTTTAGAGCAGATGAGAACAGTTCCAATCAAGAGCCTTTGCTGGCAGCTACCACGTTAGCATGGGCTGAACATTAGTGCCGCGACCAGGAGACTTGGATGGAAGGAGGAGAATAGAGGAAAGCAAGGGAGACAGGGCTGAGATGGGAAAGGGATGACTGAGTGAAGCTGAGTGGAGCCTGCAGTGCTGCAGGATGGCCGCAGAGGCAGTGGGAGGGCGAGGGGCCGGAGGCATGGGAGAGGAGCAGCTCCACGATGACCTCACGCCAGTCCAGGTGGAGCTGCACGAGAAGCGAGAGGAGGGAGAAGCCAGCTGAGGACTGAGGACCCAAGGGACAGTGGGATTCTCTGGACAGGGCGAGGCTGGACTGCCTGCCATCCTGGTAGCGTCGGAACAGGCATTCTGCCATCCAGAAGCCAGTACTGACTCCACGGAGATAGTGTTGGCGGTCCAGGAGGTAGGGAGGCTGCGTGGGAGGGTGAATATTCATACGGCAAAATATGGAAGAAGGTGTAAAGCAGTGAGGTTAACAGTTCTGCCAGATCAGACGGTATCACTCAATATGAACACAAGAAATGATCACTGATACTGACTGGTAATACTGACGGAGAAGCAGCAGCCAGGCTGGAGGTTGTCTAGGGGAAGGCTATCTGAAGAGCAGAAGATGGGTCTGAGGGAGGAACAGCGGGTATGCAGGGGGAGACCTCAGAGAGCCTATGTGCCCAGCACTACAAGAGGTTGAGCCACATGAGGGAAGCCTCCGAGGGAAACTGGGAAGAATGTTCCTTAAATCAAGCATCAAGGATATACTCGGGAATTTAAAAAAGTGTGGATTTGCCAGAAGTGAGAGAAGCAACTGGGGAGACTTGTATGAGAAACGGCAAAAGAGAGAGCAAAAGACGGAGCATGGAGGCCAAGGAGGGGCCACAGGATGAGGCCAGGCAGGACCTGCCTTGTGTGGATGGGCCCTGGCAAGGGCTGAGCAGGAACTGAGAAGATGGGACTGGAAATCTGGAGAGAGTGGGGGAAGAACCCCGCAGAGTAAGGACTGGGGTTCAGGTTCTGCTTCCAGGAATCTTTGCTGGAAGATGCTAGAAGTATTGGTTGTGGTCCACGTGGTGAGAGGCGAGAGGCTGAGGAGGCTGGGCGGACAGGCCTGTGGTAGGAACCCTGTGAAGGTGGGAGAGGCAGAGAACATAGCGTTCGGTGAGGATGCAGGAGACATGGGCAGACAGTGGGGCTGAGCAGTGAGTGCCCATCTGAGAGGGCCCCAGAAAAAACCACACAGTCCACAAGACTGATGCCAGGTGCTGGCGGAAAGGAGGAGGGGCACGGAACCCTCAGCAGGCTCTCCAGAGCAGAAGGATGAGAGAAGACAAGGAGGGGAGGGAAGAACAAGGGGCAGCCCTGCCGTGGAGGGCTGGTCCGGAAGCCGTAGACGTGGGCTGGGGCCAGAGCACCGGGCTTGGACCAAGGCTCTGAAGAAATGAGAGAGCAGGTCTGTTAGCTGAGTGAGAGCGGGTGGCGAGGCAGCGAGGCAGCCAGGGGCTTAAAGGCAAGACTGCACAGGGGTCCAGCTGGTCATCTGAAGGGGCAGGACTGTGGAGGATGAATAGTGCCTCTACAGAGCTGCTGGGACCTGGACAGGAACTGCAGGGTTAGCTCTCGATGCTGGAGTGGGCATTTTAAATTAAAAACTTGGCTAATGGGAAAGCTTAAGGGAGTTTTTAAGAAGGTGGACTCTTTTAATAGGGTCCTGCTAGCACCCTTAGGTACAGCAGGCGGGTCACTGGTGGAGGGGTGAGTGGGAGGTCGTGAAGATGGCCTTGTTTCTTGAGGAAGGGCTGGGACTCGCGAGTGCCTGCTCTGCTGTTGCTTGGACATAAAGATAGGAGCCCAAGTGGACAGGGGAGAGGTGGCTGGGCATGCCGGCATACCAGAGCAGGCCAGGAGAGAGTTTTAGTCTAATGGGAGGACTACAGGAATCAGGGTGGGGGCTGCATGGTCAGAGAAGCAAACACACAGATCCCCATGGGCTCAAAAGCCCCAGGCAGAGGGCTGTGTCTCTCTACGAGGGGCTAAAGACCACAGCAAGGGGCAGCGGAGGCCCAGATATACGGAGGCAGAATGTGGGCAGCACTTCCAAGTCTCGACAGGAAGCAGTTTTTAAAGAACACATACACACATTAAAAATCCTCAAAGAAGCCGGGCTCGGTGGCTCAGCCTGTAATCCCGTGCTTTGGGAGGCTGAGATGAGTGGATTACCTGAGCCCGTGGGTTTGAGACCCACCTGGGCAACTTGGCGAGACCTCA